>NW_017096217.1:0-2360 GCF_001412225.1 Nicrophorus vespilloides | reverse complement strand
AATCCAATTACGACTCATGCATGAATACTCCACCCCCCCTCCGAATTCCTCTCTCCACCTTTTCTTCATTATTAATCCTCGCTTCCAGACCAAAATCACCGGCATTTTTGCCCTTACCTGCCTACCTTTCTCCAACCCCGAAAGAGAAAAGGACCGCCCGCAGCTATCCCCATTGTATTCCAACCCCAACTCCCTCCCCGCACTAAAGGCTGCCGCAGAAGCGAAACAATAACCGGATGGCGGCTGCCGCTACCGCGTCCCTCCACCTCCGCCGCCCGCAGGCAGAGATACATTGCAAATATTGTATATATCGAAAGACGTTTATTACATTCTGCATGGGGTACGCCGGAAAAGGTGATTTACCGCTTTTCCCTCCCCCAAAACGTAATTCCTGTTTGCCCTCTATTTCACGTTGGCATGCCTGCTTTCATTCTCATGTTACCCCATTATGCAACCTACACAACCCACACAAAAGATGTTAACCTAACCTCAATCATTTAATTTTTCTTTCAATTAAACACCAAATTATCATCTAAAATTAATACAAACTAAACATTATACTTTACCCGGCGCAACCACATGATTCTTCATTAACATATCTTAAACTAATTATCTAATTGTATTAATTACTGAATAAACCACAAAAAACATCTGTCACTTTACAATTGTTTTTGTTTTTATATATGTTATGCAACCGTAATACCCGTAATAAAATTTACAGAAAAAATTTAGAAGCGATAACCTAATTGTAAATAATGTTGCCTAATATAACCTGCAACACGTAATATACTAATTAAGGTTTTTTCTTTTTGTTGTAATTAACTTATGCAACCGCTTCAATCGCTCATCTTGCCAACTGCAAATTTAAATGTCATTTATTTATAGTTCGGATTATCATAATGAGCAATGCATATTTATAGTTCTTTCATTTTTTCGTTGTTGGTATGTATAGTAGTGGTAGTAGGTCTAATGACTCGCGTTAAAATCTTTTTCTTGTAATTTGGAGCGAATCAATTAGTGTAATACACCGAGCCGAAGATGATGTTAATTTAAAATGAAAAACGAAGAAGATGAAGAAGTGTCAACTTAACCTCAATCATTTTTGTTAAATTAAATACAAAATTATCATCTAAAGTTAATACAAATTAAATATTATACTTTACCCGGCGCTTCCACCCGATTCTTCATTAACACTAACACATCTTAAACTAATTATCTAATTGTATTCATTACTGAATAAACCACAAAATACATCTGTCACTTTACAATTGTTTATGTTTTCACATATGTTATGCAACCCGTAATACAATTAACAGAAACAATTTAGAAGCGATAACCTAATTGTAAATAATGTTGCCTAATATAACCTGCAACACGTAATATTCTAATTAAGGTTTTTTCCTTTAATTTTTGTTGTAATTAACTTATGCAACCGCTTCAATCGCTCATCTTGCCAACTGCAAATTTATAAGTCATTTATTTATAGTTCGGATTATCATAATGAGCAATGCATATTTATAGTTCTTTAATTTTTTTGTTGTTGGTATGTATAATAGTAGTAGTAGGTCTAATGACTCGCGTTAAAATCATTTCCTTTGTAATTTGGAGCGAATCAATTAGTGTAATATACCGAGCCGAAGGTGATGTTAATTTAAAATGAAAATCGAAGAATATGAAGAAGTGTCAACTTAACCTCAATCATTTTTGTTAAATTAAACACCAAATTATCATCTAAAGTTAATACAAATTAAATATTATACTTCACCCGGCGCATCCACATGATTAATCATTAACACTAACACATCTTAAACTAATTATCTAATTGTATTCATTACAAAACGTAATTCCTCTTTGCCCTCTATTTCACGTTGGCATGCCTGCTTTCATTCTCATGTTACCCCATTATGCAACCTACACAACCCACACAAAAGATGTTAACCTAACCTCAATCATTTTAATTTTTTCAATTAAACACCAAATTATCATCTATAATTAATACAAATTAAACATTATACTTTACCCGGCGCATCCACCCGATTATTCATTAACACTAACATATTTTAAACTAATTATTTAATTGTATTGATTACTGAATAAAACACATCTGTCACTTCACAATTGTTTTTGTTATGCAACCATAATACCAGTAATGAAATTAACAGAAACAATTTAGAAGTGATAACCTAAATGTAAATAATGTTGCCTAATATAACCTGCAACACGTAATATTCTAATTAATGTTTTTTCCTTTAATTTTTGTTGTAATTAACTTATGCAACCGCTTCAATCGCTCATCTTGCCAACGGTAAATTTAAATGTCATTTATTTATAGTTCGGATTATCATAATGAGCAATGCATA
>NW_017096216.1:0-16039 GCF_001412225.1 Nicrophorus vespilloides | reverse complement strand
GGATGTCTCTAGTTCGTTAATACACTATACTAATAATAACAATTACAATAATAAAGGTTGGACACAACAATATGCAAAAGTATTTCAGTATTGAATTTAATGACTATTATTATTTCTATATACAATTGATAAAATGCGTATCGAAATATTGTTTATTAACTGTGGGAGTTATCAATTTTAATTATTCCAATCAATACATTATTTACCTGATTTCGTCGATGATCTTTATCGAACAGGCGGACTGAAAAAAACTGAAATAAAAAAAAAACCTTGGCATATACACAAACATACTGTTTTTATTTATATTTACAAAGTGTGTACAAATCCGAAATCAATGGCTTTATAAATAGATTTTTTTCCTTATTATTTATAATATATATATATATAATTGTATTTATTCCTTGTTATATAATTAAGTGGTTTTCTTTTGTTTTCATTCTGCGATGTATTATTATGATACATGTGGGAAACAACCAGAAAAAAAGTAAATAAATAACATGAAATATCATTTTGGAAAAACTTATCGCTCGCCAAAGGGATCGTCCGGAAATGATTTCAGTTGCCCCGGAAACAGATACTACTCTGTCAATCGACGATATACATTGTTTACTAATTTAAGAAGCGTCTCCTATGGAAACGAGGGTTGGTTTCCGGGGTAACGGAGTTGCACAAAGGATTCGCGACATCTGTATCGAATCCTTTGGCTGGTTGGACCATCATCCCTAAAAGTCAGATGAACACGGACGCAGATCATTTCCTTCCTCCCGCCTCTACGCTCATCCAAATGCGATCCTAAACTTAATTGAATCGGTCATCCGAGAAACCGAAGACATAATCATTTCTCGAACGACCGATCGATTTTGGATGAAGCGATCAAAGATAATTGTGAGAACTTTATTTCCCCCAATCAGGAATCGAAACTAATTGTAATACTTTGATATGGCTAATTGTTAATTTCTCATTGAACTCTCTACAACCAGGTAAAAAAAACGGTAAAACAAATACAAGATTTTAAAAGAACTTGAGTGTCTTGCCTATTGTTAATTAATTATCATGTTGGTTGTATGTTGTTTACATCATTCCTTGTTCTGTCATCACAATTTACTTAATTATTATTATTTTACTCAGCAAGATCCAATTCGAACAGTCTTTTCCTAACTCAATCCGCCATCAAAACATGTATTGTCTTATCACGCACATTCACTCCTCTCTCATTAAAATATGTTTAGTTTGTTGCTGTGATCATCCCTATCTGCACCTTCTGCTCTTGTTGCTGCTGCTGCTTCTGCTTCTTCTCTCAACCTAATTTATATCAGTTCTGCGACGTAGTCGGACTGCTTGTCGTGCTTAAACCGACTCTTGTTGAAAGTGTTGAAATCTTCGGAACTGCCCCCGACGGGTTCCGGCACTTGGAACGTCGACCCCTGGAAACCCATTGCAGCTTCGTAGTACTGGAATGCGGCGAAACGTTAGTTCAGGTTTATTGCTGAAATGCATGAATTGTTCTACTAACGTTTGGTGATCCCCTAAGGGTGCTGCTGTTTGAGTGCAGAGGCATCCCCGACAGAGTTGCATAATCGGCCATCTCGTCGGCCATCGAGAGGGTTGCCATGTGAACGGATCCTCGACGGTTCGGATGTTGGATCGTCGCGTAGGTGTTGTCATCCTAAAACAAATAAATAAATTAGCATTTTCATATATTTCATAGAATTAACATAATTGATAAAATTTCATGAATGTTCTAACTTAATAAAATAAAATCTACAAAGATGTAATTTACCGGAACAAAGTCTTCGCTATTCCTCCTGTTCTGCTCAGGTTCATTGAAGACCTGCATCGTCAGCTCCTGTTCTTCGTAGATTTTCAATTTTCTGAAAGCAGTTGCGAAATCATGAGTAAAAGTTCTAAAGGTCAAACTGTTCGTTTAAATACTGTTCGATCCACAGGGGATTTTCCGTGGTGTTCAGGTCATCGATGATGGCCTTTTTGATGAGGGCATCCTTCTTCTTGACCCCGTTTGGTGGCATCGACCAGTGCCGTAGGCAACAGCAGACCACGGTAAAGGTGACTATGCCGACGACGAGGACGATCAGGAGAGCGATGAGAGCGGCCAGCGCCGGATCGAATGCCTCCTCCTTCTCTGTAGCAAACGCCGGCACGACGTTCTGGATGGCGAAGCCGGCGTAATAATCCTTGAGGAAGTCGTATTTCGCGTCGATTATCTTAAGGACCTCCGGCACCGGGACTATCGTGTGGGTGTTTGGATCGATAACCAATATGTACATATCACTCCTGGAATCAGAGAGACACACACACACATCGTACGTGACATTAACGACTTAAGGACTTTATCTCAACTTGAGCTGCCTCCTTTATCTTTTCTTGTAAGATCCCTCGAGAGAGATATATTTCACGATTAAGATTTGAAATCACTTTAAAGCTGCACAATTGTATTTCTACTCTGAATTATATGTTTGCTGTAACTTACCATTCTTCATTTTTGCGTCCGAGGTCATCGGTGTGGTAACGGATGTCATCGATGATGACTAAACTACCGGTGGCGTTGCTGAGTTCGGCGATGATCTCTTCGCGTTCGCATTTAACTTCTGTTACAGGTCTGGATAGGATGATTCTGTTCAGCTGTGTAGGCTCGAAGATCCAAATCTGCGAGAAGAGTGAAAGAAAAACGGAGGATGAAGATGATTGGAAACCGAGATCGTTTACGTTCGAATGCAGACAGAGAACTTACGTGAACTTTGGCAATAGTTTCCCTTTCCGGGAAGGCGTTCTCCCTGGCGACGACGTCGACGACGAATCTGTGCTGATTGTTCTCGGCCAGATAAGTCGCCGTGTTCAGATGTCCGGTCTGCGAGATGTTGAACGGCGACGGGATTATCGAGCCGGAACTCTTGTCCGATCCGTACTTGTACAAGTTGGACGCCTTTATGTAATAAGTTATGGTCCCGTTGGGGCCGGCATCTGGATCGATTGCCGACACGTTTGCGATGAAGTTGTTAATATTGGCCATCGCGTTCACCGCCGCATAATATGTGGGCTTCACGAATTTCGGAGCGTTGTCGTTCTTGTCGTTGATGACCACCAGAACTTTGGCCACTCCAATATCGTGCATGATCTCGTCGTCGCTGAGCCGATGTCTGTCCTCGTCGGTCAAGTAAAAGTCCGGATCGTTGTTGGCCAAGATGAACAGATTGTACTCACTCTTCTCTTCGCGATCAAACGACTTGTTCGTGTACAAACTACCGTCGAGTTTGTCCAATCTGAAGGCATGATCCTCATCCCCAGCGAGCATGTAATAATACACCTTAGCGTGTTTGCCCTCATCTCGATCAAGAGCTTTCACCTGTCCGATTCGTAGGTTCTTCTCATCGTTTTCATCCACGTAGAAGATGTACGGATTCGTCGTTTTCGTATCCGGAAATTCTGGTCGATTATCGTTCATATCCACCAGCAAAATGGTTAAGTATCGCACAGTTTCGAACCATTTGGGCATTCCGTGATCCCGTGCCACCAAAACGAGCTACCAGAAAAGCGCATAAAAAAGCAATTAATAACTCTTATAGACAGCAAAAACCTGCACAACTACTACCTCATAACGTCCTTGAACCTCTCTATCCAACATCCTCTTGCACTTCAACTCCCCAGTCTTCTCTTCTATAGCGAACTCTTCAGTCTCCTGCACGTTCTCGCCATCAATCCTCAAATGATATGTTATTCTACCATTCTCTCCAGAATCCTTATCCGTCGCCTTTACAGTCATCACAAGGAAATCCGGAATAGCAGCAGTCTATAACAATATTATTAATTTAATTCCTTAAAGTTCAATCAAGTCAACAAATAATAAATGACGTTGTTGGATGGCCACTTAAGGGAAGCATGCATTCATATTGATAGACATAAATCTGTACTACCTCGATAATTTCCACGGTGGAATTCAATAATGCTGGCATGATGAAGGCGGGTTTGAATTCGTTCACGTTCTGCACCTCGATATTAATCATGGCCCTGTCCGATAGTTTACCCGTTCCTTCGACGTCTCGGGCTTCGACCAATAAATTGTACACGTGTTGTCCATCGATTAAAGATTTATGCGGATACAAGATTCCCGTGTCTTCGGCCAGCAAAAATACATCTTAAACACAAACACACACACACAATTAAATACGAACGAGTCTTTACTCAACACTACGAACTTACTTTTTTCGTTGCCCGTCAGGATTTTGTATTTGATGATTCCGTTGATCCCGACGTCGCCGTCCGTTGCATTTATTGTGACAATGGGAACTGGAGGATTCAATCGGACGTTCTCTACGACGGTGGCATTGTAGCTACTCTGGTTAAATTTGGGAGCGTTATCGTTAACATCTCGAATGAAGATGTGGATTGGAACGCTGACGGTGCGCTTCAGGTTTCCAGGAGCTCCATCACTTGCCACCACTTGGATGGTTACATCTTCGAGGACTTCTCTGTCCAGGAAATTTGGATTCTCGACAGTTACTTCACCAGTTTCTTGATCGATCTTAAAGTTCTCGCTGTGCTCTCCGGTCAGGTTGTAGGTGATCTTTCCGAATTCACCGGCATCTGCGTCCGTTGCATTCACCGTCACTATGTGCGCATCTTTCGGTATGTTCTCCTCCACGGAGACGTTGTACATCTCTTTACTGAATTTCGGGTCGTTATCGTTGATGTTTACGACGGTCACACGAATAGTCGCGCTTGTATTCAATTGAGGCACACCAGAGTCGAACGCGACGATGGTGAAGTTCAGATTCTCGGTCTGCTCAAAGTCGATGACTTTCTTGATCTGCACGATCCCTGTACCATTGTTGATTTCGAAGTACTCGCTCTGAGGCCAGATCGTGTATCCTGCGATCTCTGAATCTTCATCGTAAGCGTTGTATGTTGACACTATGGTACCAACAGGTAATTCTTCCTTCAGCTGCAGGTCGTAAAACGGCCTTTGAGGAGTCCAGGGTGGAGTAAAAGCCGGTGGAGAATCATTAACGTCAGTGATTGTTATGATTAACATTCCTTCGCCTTGCTGCATGTTGGTCGCAGTAATATCGGTCACAAGAACAGTGATCCTAATTACAGCCGCAATATCCCTTAGAAGAGGATTCACCACCGTGACTTTTCCGTTGTTTTTGTCCACGGAGAAGAAATCTTTAAAACCATCGGTCCCTTCTACTTTGTGCCCGTGCTTATCCAAAGCGGTGATGGGTTCTGTTGCAGCAAAATTCAAAGCCTCCGATCCATTCACGTCCGGATCAAGGGCCACCAGTGTATGGACAACGGTTCCGACGGGTGCATCCTCCAATACCTCTGCCTTTTGCGTCGTTGGCACGAAGTAGGGTAACTTATCGTTTGTATTAATGATATTGACTGTTAAAGTCGCTGTTCCGGTTAGAGCTGGAGAACCCTTATCGGTAGCAACTACTTCGATGTTGTAAGTGTTGCGCCTATCGTAATCCAATTTGGAAGAGACTGTGACAATGCCGGATTCAGGATCAATGTTGAAATCGTCTAAAGAGCCTTTGGTCAGCTTGTACAGAACGTCGGCGTTAAGACCGACATCTGCATCGGTCGCGTTCACCTGAATCACCGATGAACCTACAGCCACATCCTCTTTAACTGCAACCACGTAATTCTCCTCCTCGAATTTCGGCGAATTGTTGTTTATATCCCTTACAGTTATATTCACTAAAGCGCTTGCCGTATATTTACCATCGTTAGCCTAAAAAGAATATCGAATTTCATCATAATACAAAAATCGTAATAGTTAAGAATTCAGTAAATCAAATTGTTGTCACCGCACAATTATTATACCCGAATAGTCGGTTTATATCAATTGCAAATGAGATACGTCCTATTTCGTTATTATAACAAGATGCAAATGTATGCTCACCTCGACTGTGAGAACAAGATCGTCGGCATTGCTCATGTCCAGACCCGTGGTTTTGGTGATCCTGATCCTTCCAGAATCAGGATTGATATAGAACGAACCGTCCGCATTTCCAGCGATGATAGAGTACGTTAGACGCGAAGTTTTGTCTTTGTCCGTTGCCGTTATGACCAGATCAGGATCGAAACGAGTCGCTCCTTCATCTATGAATACTCTGTAGACGTCCTGTCCGAACACTGGAGGATTGTCGTTGTTGTCCGTCAGAACTATTTTTAGAGGTACAATCGATGTCTGTCCCTTGCCATCATCATCTGTGGCCTAAGATAAAAAAGAACAAGAAAAAAGGAAATAAAAATATTAATTAAATAAAAATAATAGGAAAAATGTTGTAAATTGTAATAATTTGTACATGTTTAGGATATTGATTACTGTGAAAGAAGAATGTTTGTCTTGTAATTAAGGAAGATAAGTTGTTTACCTTAAATGATAGGAGATACTCGGATTTCGTTTCGTAATCGAGACAGTCCTCTTCGCCCGGATGAGAGCATTTTGCGACGGTGATGGCTCCGGTCCGGTTGTTGACGTGGAACTTCTCTGCCCCATTTCCGGCCAACGAATAGAGGATGCCGTTCTCCCCGAATCTTCCGCTATCCCTGTCCCTTGCCACGATGGTGCTCACCAAACTTCCGGGCGAAGAGATTTCGGAAATTGTAGCGACGTAACTGTCCTGATCGAACGTGGGCGCATTGTCGTTTGCATCCGTCACAGTGATGGTCACCGTCGCCGTCGAGGACAGCTGCTCCGCGGTGTGCAACTCTTTGGCAACCACCAAGATCAAGAACTTTCTTTGATTCAAATTCTCGTAATCCAAAGAACTGTTGGTCACGCGAATTGTTACCGGCGTTGAACCTGTCGCAGATTTCGGTTCGATGGAAAACGCGTTCGAGATGTCGTTCAGCGCCAACGAAAACTCTGAATTCTCACCCTGAAACCATCAGCAAAACACAAAGAAAGAAAATTTTATATTATAACGAAACCCTCAAATTGATCGTACCAAATCGGGATCGTTAACGGTCATGTCCAGATCGGGAAGCGCCGATCCTTCAGGAATATTCTCCGGTATTTCCACGTAATAATCTCGCTTATTGAATGTGGGCGGCTCGTCGTTCACATCCTTCACAGTTATTTTAACATCGGCCGTTGTCACCGTCAACGGATCATTGCCTTTTTGCCCGTCGATTATCTCCCTTGCCTGCAGCGAAAATTCATACAATAAGTATCATCAAGAGGATGGGAGAGAAAGATGAATGCGGAAAATTAAAAGAAGAATAAATAGGCGAGAATATATTACGAGGAGCGCATCATAACTCAAACAAACAAAGACCGACCTTAATGTTGAGCGTTAAAATCCCGTCAGGATTATCTATCGATTCCCTGTCCAGCGGTTTGGCCGTCCTCAGTTCACCCGTCACAGAATCCAACAGGAAATAGTTCATGGGATCTGAAATAGTTACATTAGTTACATTTCTACTAAATAGTTATGCACAATACAAATACAAGATTGAAGATATATTCATATTTTACAAATACTTACTATTGACTAGTTCATAGTGTATCTTCCTGGGATGTTGCCTGTCGCCATCGACGGCATGCAATGTGAGGACGAGCGTGTTAATCGAGGCGTTTTCGTAGATTTGTGCTTCGAGTTCTCCTATGAACTTGGGAGGAGTATCCTGCACATCCTCAACGTTGACGTTCACTTTGACGGTGCTGTTGAGTTGTCCGTCCTGCAATTAGGGCACAATGAGGATAGAAGTTGTCGAGAGGGTAGTGCGATTAGACTGAGACGTAAGAGAGAAATAAAAAAAAAAGTATGTACCGTGGCTTTGAGTAGAATTTCATAAGTATCTTGCATTGTGTAGTTTAATTTCTTTTTCAGCACGAACACACCTTTGTAAGTGTTCTGCGAACTTTCGACGGCCTGCAGCTCGAATATTTCGCAGGCTCGCTCGAATCCCGGCAAGTTTATGCATTCCACCTCGATGCTCTCACCGAGAGAATCGGGATCGGAGAGCACCACCTCCGAGAAGACGGTGCTGCCGATAGGTTCATCCTCCTTCACGTTAATCTCGTATGGCACCTGAAACTGAAGCGATTAACAGAGATGTCTGCGTTTACTCTAAAATTAAATACGTTTTGGAACATCGGAGCGTTGTCGTTCTCGTCGAGGATGATGACCGTCACCGGAACGGTTACCAGATTGTTACCACCGACGGGGGCATCCTGCACTTCATCCTCCAAGGTCACAGAAAAGTTCAGAGTGTCGTTGATCTGAAATGGTGACCATTAGCCATATTACATCGAAATAAAGGTAAAAGGGTGCGATTGAAATGTTTACGATACCTCTCTGTCCAAGGGCTTTACGACTGTAACGGCGCCCGTATCCCTGTTGACCTTTAAGAGGTCGGTGCCGTTAAGGCCGAAATGCACGGTGCTGTTTTCCGGATCTGAGCCTTCCAAAGTGAAAACAACAGTTCCAACAGGCGTCGTTTCTGCCAACGCCAAATTGTTTATGTCCAGCGTGAAGACCGGAGGGAGATTGGCTCCTTCGCAAACCCACCAACCTGCTAAACAAAACGCAGAAATGTAGACATGTAGAAACAGCAGACATATAGAAACAGCAGAATCAGCAAGTAAATAAGTGTAAGGTGTATGACGTTTATGATTTCGGTTTCAAAGGATGAAAGAGCGAGCGATATCAAAGGGATTTAAAGAATCGTTACTGCCTTCCTCTCTCTAACTCTTACTCACTCTCCTTCTTTTGCTTTCTATAAAACTCAACCGCATCGGTTGTAGAAGGAATAGAAGGATAACAAAACAGGATAGAGAGTGAGATAAGGATGTTTCTTCCTTTTTATAGTAAATCCTTTGCGTAGCTAACGACTACTGCAGCAACAACACGGACGGCGCGACTGTAGAACACAAACGTAAGGGACGTAATTTATGGTAGGCCCTAGAAACAAATGGTTTTTAAGGCACCCCCAAGGCTGCTCTTAATCACGAACGCTGCTAAAATTTATAGATTACAAAACCGTAAAGACCGTCCCCGGGCTAAACTAAAATCGACCCACTTCTTAATTAATCCATCCGCTCCACGCCAAACCACCCCGAAATTTAAATACATTAAACCAGTCTGATACGAGATCTTAAGCAAAAAAAAAAAAGAAGAAAAAACTTCTTTTCAAACAAGGCAGAGGTAGTTAAAGCATTACATGTTAATTAAAATAACCATTACCTAACTCTTTGTTTTAATTAGATTGATCACTTAATTTCATTGTTATTATTAGTAAAAGTTTCATCTTGTGAAAGAATTTACAATTGGAATAAATTGTTCATAATTGGATTTAGGAAGATGTAAGCAACTAAACTTGGATTGTAAAAAAGAAAAGTGCATTAGCTGATGTCGGATACAGTTTGGAACATAAAATGAAATCGGTTTATTTTATGATTGAAGGCTGCAAGCAACAAAACGGCGTAAACTTATTAGAAATGCATGGGTCGTCGAAGACCTGGAATTTCTTAGCAAGTTGATGGTCGGGGGGGCATTCGCTATTTGTAGATCGTAAAGGCGGTGCGTTTCAATCACACTAAAACGTCCATCCGGGGCAACTTTATTCCGCAAAACCGCAATTGAAACCAAAGCATTTTCAACGGTACTCTCCAGACGATATTTACGTAGATCTCTTTGTTTGCCATCGAAACACTGGATGATCGATGATCTGGCCTTTCACTTTCACCCTTTTTTTGATTGATACTTTGGTATATATTCGGAGAAAAATGAATTCGGTCCGACGATAATCAATCAGCTGTTCTCTTAATCACACGCAGCGCGTACGTTTATTTGTATCCAGACATTGATATTAATCAATCAAGAGAAAAATAAACCATTCGTTCGATCTTTGCTCATCTCGGGTAAAAAAGAAATGCAATAAGGAAATGAGATGGGTCTGAAGGCGTATGGGATGAAGGACAGGAAACGGAGGACCATAATAAAACGGCCGGCTTATTGTTGATGTACTGCGCTGCGGCGTCTCTTCCGGAAGGCATTAGAGCGAACACCTTGTTAACAGGGCTGACGGGTCAACTTCCGGCTGCGATTACATCAGTGCCGGGCGCGAGATAAGCCAAGGACGGACGACGTCCGCCCTTCGCCCTTCTGGATTACCTACACCCAACACCCTATTCCACCCCGCACAGCCGCTCCGACAGCTCGCAGGATTACAGTGCGAATGCCGTTGATGGAAACTCCTCGGAATACTAAGTGCAAGGGCTCAACAACAGAATTGATGCACCTGATTCTATTCATTTTTATTATATACAATTCATTAATGAACATACATTATTTGTTCGTATTTACGTTCTTCTATAATAAACATTAAAATAAAGTAGCGTCTTCAGGAGTAGTAGCATTTCAGGAAATATTTGTTCAGTGTCAAAGCAAACTGATTGCATCTGAAAAAAAAAACATATAGTGATAATTACAATTCAGGTCGTTGATATTCTCTTCTGGACGTACATACTCATACAAACACATCTATTTATTTTCGCAACGAACTTTCCGAATATCAAAACTTTCGCATTCTGCACGTATGTCTCTCGTACATTTTGTTTTTTATTTATATTATTTCATCCCCATTCCAGCATCCCTTATTTGATGCTGCCGCCGTCCCTCATTTTTTTCTCTCTCTCTATTCTTGTTGTTGCTGTATGTGTGTGGGTGTGTGTCGAGTATTTCATTTTATTTTTCATACATGCACATTGGCGCGCCGTAAAGTTTTGCATGAATATTTAAACTGGGACCCTCCATAAATTTCGCATTGTGTTTCGTAAAACTTTGTCCCGATATCAAAATCAGGATTGAGCAAAGAAAATAAAGAAACACAAATGAAGAGAGGAAAGTAAGTAAGAAATTAAGAAAGAAGTACAACTTTTGCAACGGGTCTGTTAATTGAATACACGTGGTGTTGTCGTGTCCGACCAATTTATTGTCATCTATTGTATAACTAATATGTATATTTGTTAGGGCCATGTCTTTCCTCTTAATTATTACAAATCATATTTAACGTATCCATCAAATATACAAACGGATACTTGTACGTGATTATTTAGAATAACTTGTGGAATATTCCGAAGACGGTTACACATTAAATCTATAGTTTTTTATACTAACAGCCTTTACAGTTGCGTCTTTTATCACCACTTAACAGCCTTCTCGCAGCCCCTAAATATTTGGGTAGGATCATAAAACTTAGATAAAGAAACCTTGTGTTTTCCACAAGGTCAAACCTTTTCTCCCACGCAGCCCCTTTTTGAAATGAACACATTTTTGTATTATATAATTTAGTCTTAGTTAGGGGAGCGAAGAGAGAGGAGTCTTAGTAAGGGGTGCTGAGTCACTAAGAGAAGAGTTAGCTAAGGGGTCGAACTGAGAAGAAGTCCTACTTGGGAGAGTCCAAGGAAGTGCACTTACTTCATACACTAACTTAAGAGGAGAATGTAACTCTTGAGTTATATAATAACCTGAGATCAACTATTGTTAGTTGACTTCTCAATAAAACTCCGATGTTATAATAAAGTTAATTAAGAATATTGCATTTAATATTCATAAACCCCTCTAAGACTCCGCAACGACATAACTACGAGATAATCCACGGTGTCCAAGGATTTCTTAATCCCGGGACACGACAGTGTTTTCGGGTGTCCCACTGCGGGCGCACACATTTTTTTTTTGTTCGTTTTTCGGGGTTGTTTGCTGTGTGCTGCGGTGGCATCGATTCCATCACTGTCTGATGGGTGGGCGAAAATAGTGCAAGCAGACGATGCATCCTCGGGGAAATTTAAGTAACTGCAACAAAACTTCCGAGAGGATAGCGCTCGGAATAAACGCTTGCGACCCTTTCGCGCAAAAATTTTTACAAACTGCATTGTTGCCCGAATAGTTCGAACGCAAACACAAACCATTCAGCTTCTTTGCATTCTTTTGTTGGTCGCAAAAGTTACACACAAGTATGTATAGTCACAAATAAGCTCTTTGTATAGCAACAAAAAAAAAAGAAACCCTCGCAACTATTTCAAACTTCTCACAATTTTTGCAGTTTTCTTATTGATATACAAATAATAATATTTTCTTACAACATCAAATTAACTCGTATATTGTGTGTGTATATTGTGTGCATTTTGTAAACAATTATATCGATTGTAAATTGGCGTTGATTCGGATGAATTTACTAGTGAAAATTGTTATTTAATGTAAATGGAAGTGGGCTCGACCGTTGCATTTAGTCCTGGGGTCCGAAGCTTGTTTAGTATGCAAACCCATGGTAAATATCATAGACATAGCGGTGCATACGTAATTACTGATTATGCAGATGCGAACCCGAATACGTAACGGTGTGTTAATGCCACAACCCCCAAACGCAGACACCTTTGAGCGCAGACTTTTCCGCCCCATTTGAGATGGATGTCAAAGAGGGGGCGACACTCTGACTTGTAAATATTTCATCAACCGCTGAATGCAGAATGCGGAATTCGGACAACAACTGGATTTCATTCCACCCACCCCTCGTCCTCTCTCACATACAAACACATCAGATGAACCCCATCTGTTCACCAATATGTGTAATGCGTTCGGAGCGGATTCTGCAGACTATAAATTCCAGTTCTGTGTGCGTTCGCAGAAAGCAACTTTAATCTCGCCGCACTCCTTTATTCCTTTGACGTTTTTCTCCTCATCCCTGTCCTCCTTCCACACCTCCTTTGCCCCGAGCGCCACCTTCGACGATACTTTTTAATATTTTATCTTCGCCAGAAAGATAACACATCCCTTTGGTCCTTCCAGATTTATCATCTTTAATGGCTCGTATTAAAGATATTTATAGATCACGAATCACACACCTTACTCCTGCAGCCTGTTTAGATCATACCTCTGTTATTTATTTATTTAGCAGTTATATAATATTTCAATGATATTTATACTATCAATAAATCTTCAAACGTTTCATGAATTTTCATATATTTTTTTTTTAATATTTTATCGTTTCTGTATATAAAATAATTTAATTAATCAAATTAATTTATTTCTAACAAAATTAAGATCTTAATATTTCTTTTATATATTATTAAAAAAAGCTCATATTTCATTCCTGATATTAATTACAATTTTCATAATTATTTGAAAGAAATTATTGTGAATTTACAACAATGATTATCTTATTTAAAATTAAATAGAACTAATTTGTCTCAATGTTAACGTGAATCTAATAAATTCGATTACAAAACTTCGCAAATCACAAATTCGTTCATGTAAGAAAAGTAGCAAAAAGTAATAAAGTTTAGCTGCTAACATTTAATGATTTATTTTTTAAATATTGTATGGAATTATTTTTTATTTATTTGAAAACAGTTGAAAAATATTTTCTTTTAGATCCTGCTGCGTACAAAAATAATAATATAATTGGAAAACTTAATGCAAATCGCAGAGCGCCGGGGGATTTATCGTCCTTCTATTTTTATTCTTCGTATTCCCTTTTCTTCTTTGCACGTTTTTCGCCCTGCGGGGGTGTCCTTAATAGCGGATCGGGGAAACATAAGGACTAACGAATTCAGTGAACCCGAATAAGCGATGGTCGAACAGAGGTTTTTTTCTCTCTCTCTCTCTATTCGCCACGACGAATTACAATTGCTGTTATTTTTCCACGTCACGTCGTCGAGTGGTTGGATAACATAAAAAAACGAGTATATAGATAGCCAGATAGATATAGAGATGTAGGAGAAATGAGCAATTATGGGGAATTCCCGATTGCGCATTATTGCTATAACTGCATTGTTCGCACTGACAGAAATTTAATTATTCGACCACGAACTGTTAGTATCCAAATGTCAAATTAATTACGCGTTCAATTGAATTGCAGCAAACATGCATAGAAATATCATTTGTTCTATGATTTTTGTTATTTGTTTTTTTTCTTTTGTGGGGAGGAAAACAAGGACGCGAAAAGGAAGGCGACTTTGGTCTCTCCTCATGCGAAACGTATAGATCAAATAATAAATGTTGGCTGTCCGGGCGAGTTTAAGTGAAATTCCATGTTTCCTGCTGACACGGGGGCGAATGTGTGTGTGAGTGAGGGAGTGAAAAGGGGAATCCCGCAGGGCGTTCTCAAACAATCGCACAAAAGTCTCCGCAGCAGACGCAATTAATATTTTGGACCGCGAAAATTTCCACCTTCACTTGATTAAATAATACGATTGTCATGTCCTCGACATCCTCGCAACTAAACCGCATCAAGTTGAACTCTGCTGTGGCCATTCTCTGGCATATCTTCGTTCGAAAATCACTGGTTGGTGGTCATGTTTTCGAATTCCATGACATAATTAATTTATTGTTGCCAGGACAATGCTGCCGTCTGTTTACATGCTTGTATTAGGCACAGATATTGAACATGATATATGGTTTGCTTTGATCAAACAAAAAATGGGAATAGTCACACAACACGTTCAATCATTATGAACAAGAAAATAATTGAAACAGAGAGTTTATATTTCATGGAATTTTCAGTAACAACAAACCATTAAATATATAGAGAAGAAAGTATGTTCACTGACATTATAGTGATTTTCATAGTTTTCATAAAATTTAATGTATGAAATATGTAGACTTTATATTGGACATAAAATTATATTGCTTCAAAGCTAAACATATAGAAAGCAAAGACAAATAAAGCTTCTTAACAAAAAGCGGATTTTTGCATATATATAAATTTCCGGATTACACATTTTTTTGATTGATGTGAGCGAATGGCAAGCTTATAATTTCTGTTTCAATGTAGCTTTAATCATCCGTGAAACGAATTTTCCACTCTCCTGCGCTTTTATATTTAAAAAAGAAGTAATATAGCACTCACGTCGAATTACGAAAACCACCCCAATTTCAGTGTGGCGCTCGACTCCGACCCATTTGACCCACTAATTCCACAGATTTCTGAGCTGATCGATGGTGTCGAACGCGGAAAACGAAAGAAAGAACAGACCAAGTGGCGATTAATTCTCCGGAGAGTCTAGACTTCTATCTAATTACAATAGGCTACACCACCAACAATTGGATCATCTCGGATTGAGAGAGAGGAATCAACACACCGAGTTTCGTGAATAAAATAATGAAATCACGGCTATATGTAAGTTCGTTATATAAGGGAAAGGATTCCATGCAAATTGCATATAATTGAAAGAGGAATTTAGCGAGGGCAGCGAAAATGTATTCATTAAAGAGCGGTGGAGGTTTGTGCAAGGGTGGATCGATTTCGATGAGTATGAGGGATGAGGGACGGTTGAAGGTTGAGGTGAAAGGATAGCTTGTCGTGATTCATCCTGTGAGCGGAAGGTGGATTTCGGCTTTCCGGACTTACCGTTCATCAAAAGCGCAGAGACGAGGACCTGAATCCAGGACATCGGACCCAGAAATCCCATCTTTCCTCGGCCACTGCAACAAAAAGAACAGAAAAAAATGATTTTTAGTAATTGGTTTCATCAATTTGGTAAACTCATTTTTAAATATAATAATTATATTTCTTAATTAGTTGATTTATACATTATAATAAGTAATGCATCAAATGACTGAAATATTGTCATTTTCTATTAAGTTTCTGGATTTATCCATATGGCTGTAATTCATGCTCAAAGTTGAAAAAAATGCTCTAAAAAGCAGTGTTTTTACATTTCATTGATTTTCTCGAAAACTATAATACATAGAATAAATCGAAAAGATGCATATGAAAGCTGAATGTTTGGGGAATGTATCAAGTATTCATGTATTACTGTGGATTTATCCATATGGCTGTAATTCACGTTCAACGTTGAAAAAATGCTCGAAAAAGCAGTGTTTTCACATTTCATTGATTTTCTCGAAAACTATAATAGATAGAATTAATCGAAAAGATGCATATGAAAGCTGAATGTTTGGGCAATGTAGCAAGTATTAATATATTTCTGTGAATTTATCCGTATGGCTGTAATTCGCGTTTAAATTTGGAAAAATGCTCGAAAAAGTCGTGTTTTCACATTTCA
>NW_017096215.1:0-113387 GCF_001412225.1 Nicrophorus vespilloides | reverse complement strand
AATTTTTGAAACATAGTTGCAACGTGGAGCGCACTTGCAGCGTTGTCGATTTTACCACGTTACAATATCATAAATATATCAAATTACGATAGTAAATCAACTCTTCTATAGTATGTATGCTATGTTATTAATAAAAATAAAAGTTTTAATAAAAAAAATCAATTGTGAATAAAAGTACAAATTGAATAAATAAAACTGAAACAATTCGTATAAATGTACTCCAGCAAAACATTTGTACGTGTATATTATTTACATTTGCTGTAATTGAAAATATTGCACGGATTTTCAAATTGGCAAAGCTCGTATAACATGGACGTAATGAAAATCCGCTTTTAAATTAATACCTGCCGTGCCTGTTTGTATTTACCTTTTTATTGTGCAATATTCATATCGAAAACTGCACTTGGTTTGAATCCGATTCACGTGTTATGATTTTTTTTATTTATCACCAGTTTGTTTTTATGTGTGAATACACTTGACTGGATGGCTTTATCCGAAAATCTCCTCCATGATGTAATGTGAGGCCCGAAGCGAAGGTCAAATTGCGGGTCAAATTGTGGGTCGATTATCTCGGCCGCTAATGCGGGTTATATGGAGTTATTTGCCGGGACGTTAGGCTTACCCCCACATATTGTGATCCATTAAAGCCGCCTAGATCGGAATCTCGAAGGAGATTCGACCCCCTTGACCGCACATACAAATTGCATTATCACGGTTAAATGCAGGAGTCCCTTCTAAGAAGATCCCTCCTATATATTAACACCTACTTTAAGTGATTGAAGAAAAACTCGACGAAACGACTTTGTTCGGAAATGTAAAACTTGTAAAACAGAGAGAGAGGGTGTAAAAGATAATGGTATGGTGCATTGCAAATTGAACATCGGGAACAAATTTTAGCATAAAATGTAAATTGCTGTAGTTAACGCATTGCATTTGTCCGCAATGCGGAGGTTAACTGATCTCTGTAAAATAAAGATAACTGAAATAAATTATCCGACAGTTATAAAACTACTGATAACATTTTATTGTTGCGGCGAGTGCACACTATATTCAAGTATAATAACTAGAGTGTACCAAATGATTTAACCAATTATTATTATGGTGCATGTACACTACACACAAGATGTTTTGTGTTTGGAAACATTAAGCATATAAGAATCGTTGTGGTTATAAGTTTTAATTATTCTTGACTATTCAAAATTGGACGAAGTGATAAAGTTTTAATTTTTGGACAAATTATTTGAAAGTTACTAATTTTAAGTTATTTTGATGTAAATAATATTGAAAAATGAAAATAATTTGCATCTAGATCAAATACATATTGTGAATTTTGACTACGTATATAATATTGTTTTAATTAATATGCTAGACCAGTGATTCCCAAAGATAGACCACTTTGGTCCCCCAGGGGTCTATGACAACCTGCAAGGAGTCTACGTCAGCGAAAAAAGAAATGTCATGAAATGAAAATGGGGGTCCACAATGGGGGACAATCAAAATCCCGACAATCAAAATCCCGACGTTCGAAATTCCGACTGTATCGAAATCCCGACTGTATCGAAACACCGACATTCGAAATCCCGACTATATCAAAATCCCGACAACCATAATCCGGACTGTATCGAAATCCCGACAGTGTCTTTTATTATAAATGATCGTGTTTCATTAAAATTATTTTATTCATTTATATATTATAATAAAGATAATTTTAAAAATTCATCGCTTTCATCGAGTTTTTTATTTCTAGAATATAACGGGGGGAGTTGAGATTATTAATTGTTGTTATTTACTGTATTTGATTTCATTGAATTATTCATAATAATTTATTGTTATTAATATTAAATAATAGTTAAATAATAATAGATGGTGACTACGTTTCGGAATAATTTAAAAATGTTATTGACTACATTATAAGAATAAAAGACTGTCGGGATTTCGATACAGTCGGGATTATGGTTGTCGTGAATTTGATATAGTCGGAATTATGGTAGTCGGGATTTTGATATAGTCGGGATTTCGACCAGATCTCAACATACACTGTACTTGTAAAAACTTGCACATAATGATATACCAGTATCATCTTGTTACAGGCATATGCACAGAGTAAAGATCTTAATAATTATAAAGATCTAGGGGGTCTAATTAAAACCGAAAAACATGGAAAGGGGTCTACGATACAAAAAAGTTTGAGAACCTCTGTGTTAGACTCTAGTACATAAAGACAAAGAAATCGGCAAACCGCGGCTCTTGGTAGGAAACTTGTGACTCTCAGTTCTCACAGCGATGGTTTCTTTGGCACTCCAGTCAACTTTTTCGATCTGTAGGCTCAAATGAGACTATTCTCACAGTCAACTGTTCAAAAGATCAAGTTCTCCAAAACCGAAGTTAAAAATACGTCAGCAGAAACCCAAAGAGACCAAGCCTCTAGTATTCGCTCATCAATCATAGGAGGAATTGATGGACAAGTAATTTGTACTTTCATCAACCTGCTGATGTCCTTTATAAGAAACGCTTTCAAATTAAAAATTCAAGATTAGCTCCTACTATCAAGATGTTAACAACCTAAAAGATAGCCAGAATAGTAGTGACACCTTGGACTCATACGATTAAGAATCTCATGAGTTAGAATGTTTAACCATTCCTAGCTTAAATATTCACTTAGATTGCTTTATAATTCCGATATTTAACTTTTACCTTCACAGGCTAATTGAAGAGTGTGGATGATAAAAAGAATATGCCTATGGTGTGTCTATGTTGACAAATCTTAAAAATGGCTTTGATCCAAAAAAGTTGTCGACCCTTTAGTAAACACTTTTGTTCAATTGATGATTTATAATTTAAAGATTTCGCGTAATTTATTTTAGTTAAGCTTTGTTAAATATTTGTTTATAAGTTTTCTGATTTTATAATATTTTGTTGTAAAATTTTAGAAGGTTCGAAAATTGAAAATATTTTAAATTTAGTTCATAGATATTTTGGATTTAGACTTGTAAATAACAAATGTTTTAATGAAGAGGCTTGGATATTGATGACAGAAACTCATCCGTTCAGTTCTCCTTTAGCATGAATAGATTCGTTGCGCTGATGAAAACCTTGGGTTGGTTAAATATTAAATGCTTTTCTTTTTTCTTTATCTCTCTCACCATCTTTCTGCGCGAATCGAATGCAGTTGCGGAATAACGAATTGCAAAATAAATCTTTTAGGCGGAATGAGTACGAGGAATCTCCGTTCTTCTTCCTCTTTGTGGTGGCAGCAGTGATATTTTATTAAAAAGTAGATGGCTGTAAGCGTTATTGCGTCGTACCCATGGAATTTATTTAGAGAAATTACACATTCCCTCATGGGAATATTTAGAGTATAACTCATATGCAGATCCACGTTTTGTCCTCGACGCAATGCACTCATTTATATTTATGTTTACCTCCCGTTTCGACGCGTTGATTTCCTTAAAACGCGTGGGGATGTTGGGTCATTTGTGTATGGATGCACGATGGGGGGGCGTCGAAAATACTGACGACTCGTCGTTTCCTTTCACACATCCGAAAGGATTCCGTGTTTTTTTTCCCACCCCCTTCCTTTATCTTCGTCGCTCCCTGTTTTATTTTTTTTTGCTTCTTTCGCTACTTCTTATTCTCCTTTTCGCAAACTCCTCACTTCAGTATGTATATGTGTGAGTTTTGCAACCCTTTCAATGTAAACACAAGGACGACTCCGTGGGTCGATATCTAGCGGATGCTTCCTTATCCTTTCGCGTTTCAGCACACACGCAACGTACAAAAAAATATATACAACAAACATAACTACGACAGCCTACATGAAGTGAACATGAGCATGTTTTTTTTTTCCTCGATCCGAAATTGCGTTGGCAATTTAAATGGTGAAAGGAATGAGTATGAGAGAGATAGAGAGAGGCGAATATAAAGAAGACAACAAGCTATTTTTAAAGGACGTGCTTTGTTAGGGTGCCTTGGGGATCTTGTTATCCTGCGGTTCGACGACATCTGCGACCGAATACTAAGAGGATTCATCCCCCCAAAACCGGGGGATGATTTATGTCTCGATTATCATCGTTTTCGGTCGGGCCGCAATTGATTATAAACCATTAATTACGGCCCAAAGGGCTCCGCACCAGAACCGACCCTGAAAATAAGGGAAACTGGAGCATATGCACGGTGCAGTATTGAGATGGACGGAAATTAAAATTGTAGCATGCCCGAAAGGGGGTTATATAAATAGCAATTAGAATGGTTTGCAAATTATGATCAATACAATCCGAACTGCGCTAAGGATAATCAGATTTGGTTCATCAACGTTTCTGTTTGCACATTTTTCTCTCTACATCTCGTTTGGCGGAGATTGATTTTTTTCCTAGCTCGTTTCTGACATCTGTCAGATTAGAGATTGGAAAACCAACGCAATCATTATTTTTTTTGTCAACTGCACTTGAGATCTCACATGTTCTATTTTACATTTAGATTAAACAAACTTTATTGCTTTAACTTATTTCAAACTATACAACTGTAGGCAAATTCCGTATGCGGAAGAGTTCTTTCAGTCAAGTGTGGCTCCCATTAGAATTATATCATATTGAAAGTAACAACAAAGATATATTTGAATATTAAACAAATAATATTAAATAATTTTGGAAATTATTAATCATTTTTGTTTTAATGAAAATAACAGAACAGTGAAGAGAATGAGGATAAGGACAAAAGGAGGTGCGAATCTGTGTCTCCTTATGTTTGTGCATCCCTCCTAACTTGTGCTTTTATATAGTAATTCAAGTTTATGAATGGAATTATAGTAACTAATCACAGTTTCGGGACTTGTACGAGCCGGGAACTTTAATGCGCTGCACGAAACTATCCTCTAGAAACGATGGCGACGATTCCCCAAACTACATACCCGAATTAAAACTTCGTTTCTACCCTCTTCAACTCCATCACACGAAATGCAGGCACATTTTAATTGAATTACCAATGTTTAATTATGACCATGGATACTGCCGGGATTGCTTCAATAAACTAAAGAGAAGGATGTGTTCACGTGAATAACGGATTTAAATTGTCGCAAATATAAATTTGTCTATAAACTAAATAAATTTTAGAGTGAAACAGATTTAACTTTATAGAATATTGGTATAATACAGGAGTCGGCAATTAATGAATCCGTTGCTAGATGCGGCCATTTTAATGATAAATTGCGGCTCCAAGATCTCACACTGCGTAAGCCAACCAAGCCAAATGTGGCTCCCTAGACAGCATAATTCTTAAAAATGGCTCTTTAGTTCAAAAAAAAAATCCAATTTCTGGTATAGTATAAAATTGGTTATTAATTAATGAATGTCTATTAGAAAGTCTAATCATTGTAAATTACCGTTGAATGATTGGACTTTGTATTTTACATTACGAAACATCAACTTTTGCACTGCAAATATGCCAATTAAAGCAATGAAATTACAAGTTATTATAGGTTAAGCGTGATGTATTTTGACTAATTAGTGGAAGTGTCAGAAATTTATTGAAATCGACCACACTTAGTGGATATCCAGTTAGAGTTTGAGTTTTGAGGAGGTCACGGACGTTACATCAGAACATGCACTAACATATACCCAACACGAAGTTTACTGTGTCACAATTTACTCTATTGGAACTGTGAATATTGGATTTGCTTTAACGCAAATTGCAAGAACATACACGTTACACTGTAATTGCATTTCTGTTTATATATTGTATTTACACCAAGATTCTGCTGCACCCGTATAACTTAAATTTAAATTATATTCAACAATTATATACAAAATCCATTTATAACAGATACAAATACATTTGCAAATTATACTAAATATTGAGTTGAGTTGAAATTCCGTACTCATTTCATAAACGCTATTAATATTCAAACCTAGTTGATAATAATTCTATAGTAAACATATAATATTGATACTATATGTTCATTAAACAAAATTAATTATACTACAAATATTAAATAATTGTGGAGTTTAATACTACAATAATTAATAAAAAAAAATATAATCAATCAATTAATTACAATATGTTTTATAAGTAAAATCAATAATTATCTTAAATTATTGTAGTTCATGTAAAAATTGGGAAAATTTTATAAAAATTACAATATAAAATCTAAAACTATATAATTTGCCACAAATTTACAGCTGAAATTAGTAGCTTTTAATATTTACGAAGTTTCTTTGTTTTACTTAAAACACAAGTAGATCTCTTTCTTTGAGTGTTTTGAAAATCATTAAAATTATTGTAGTTCAAGTTTTTTTTTTTAATAATAGTTAAAAGTTTATGAAAATAATGTATAAGACTACATTGAATATCTGGAACTATGTAATTTACTTTTAATATTTAAAATAAATCCTTACTTTAGTTATGGTTTAGAAGATTATTATTGTTGTTTATGTTTTTTGATATAATTGTAATAAAATTTAAAAGGTCATGACATTTTTGAAGAAATACAAGACTAACTTTTTGAGTATTAGTAAACGATTCAGATACAAGCAATTGATTATTAATTAATTAGTTCCATTATTTATTTTCTCATTAGATTAAATTAAAGTTGACGTATTATCTCGGCTTTAGAATTAATGAAGGAAAAAGCTCTTGCATATTTCGTAAAATAACATTTTCACTTGTCATTTAGAAGTAGCCGCACGGCGGAGTTAAACCGTATTTACATAATGCGAAAGGAAACCCCTCGGACTCGCTGTAGTGGGAAAATTTAAATTGCGCAACGGCCGCGAAATAAATTTCAGAAATTTGAGGTATTACGAAATGCATAATTTAATTGGATTCGGTCCGTCCTCATCTCTCCAGCTATAAGCGCGTCGTGTGTAGAAATATTTGCAGTTAAAATTAGCATGAATTGCGAGAAAAGACGGTGGAAAAGAGACGAGGGAGGGATTAGAGGTAAATCCGGTGCGAAAAGTAATGTCCTCATTAATATGAAAGCAAGCATTTAATCCTGTTAAATAATGCATTAAATTTACTTTAAAATCATGGAAGAAGAAGGAAGGTGTTTTAACGTTGGCTGTTCGAATTGTCGTTAATCAAGGGAATGAAGGAAGGAATATACTCGTATGTTTGTTTTATTTTTGGTTTGCGAAAAAAATAGTGTTCAAATTAATGATTTGCTCTAATTAAGGAGACGTTCGGGGTTAGAGAGGGATGTGGAAAGTGTTGATTTTATTGGAAATTCCGTCGATACGCAAATCCCCTTTGATCGGAAGTCTTGTTTGTTGGCAATTTGAATGGGAGGATTTGGATTAAGCCGCCGCGGCTGGATAATATATTGACAATGGGTTTGAGTTTTGTTTCCAATTTTAGCACAGACCGGAACCGGAATTAATTAAACCGGAACCGCGAAACGTTAGCGCTAATCATCCTAAAACCAATGAACCATTTAGTGTCTCTTTAGATGTTCTGATCCTTGTGTATAGTTTACAAATAGCATAAACCCAAAAAGATCAAACGACTACAAAATTATATTTGAAAATATTAATCGTTTTATCTTAACGTTAGGTAAAGATAATTATAAGTTTTACAAAGAAATGATAGTAAACGGCAAAAACGTATTTTTCATGTGTGTTGAAATCCGTTAAGAAGTTGGGATTTTTTTCAGAAGCACCTCAACCTCGACCTTATTAAGATAAAATTGTTCTTTATTTAATATATTGTATGGATTATTGTGAATAAAAAAACTAGCATAAGATTGCATAATTACATGTAAAAGTCACAATTATCTGTTTCAAATCTATTATAATACTTGATGAGACTTTTGATCAAGAAAATTCCTTACTTTATAAAGAAATTAAAACTTTTAGCAATTGAAATATAATTATTTAAAATTTAAAAGAAAATCCAAATTTCCAAACTGAACTTACTACATCCGAAAACGATAATCATTTGTCTTTATAAGGGTTCAATGGTTTTATTAGCTAATATGATTACCGAAATTAAATGTATGTTATTAACTTTAAATTGTAAGTACGTCTGATTGTATATTATTTAATGACAAATTATCGGGGGAAAATACTACTCTAAGAAGTGAATTAAAATCAGAATTTTACGTATTCAAGAACGAAGCACAAATTGGTAGAATTTTTGTACAATCTTCTTGTGAATTTTGGAAAGAGAGAATGTTTATAATGTATTTATTAAAAATTTACCGGTAATTTACTAGTTAACTGGTTTTTACTTAACATATTTACTAATGTCTCCATGTTATAACCATATATTTTGCAAATTATAAAACATTTCAAATTATAATCATTATTCCAAAACCAATTTCAATACATTTAAAATCCATCCATTCAATGATTATCACCTTAAAACAATTCTTTCATATATATTTCAAACAAAGTATGGATATTAATCAATTGAAAATTATCATTTCCAAATTATTGACGATTTTTATATAAACTTAGATCTAAATAATTGCTATTTTACAAATAATTTCAGATTATAGTAATTCAAAAATATAACTAACAATATGTACACCTAATTGAAAAAAAATAGAATGATTCATTGTGAACCATAAATCAAGTCATTATAGTATTTTAACAATAAGTTATACTATTTAGAGGATATACTAGATATAAAACCTCCTTTCAGCCATCTATAGCAGTGATTTGCAAAGAGGACGCTACCTCCCCATGGTGGACGCTGCATGGGGGCGGTGATGCATTTGCATTTAATACATATATTTTTCTGTTTAATTGCTATTAAAATAAAAAAAAATGATTTTCAGGGGGCGCTGAGTAATATTTTTTCTGGAAAGGGGGTGATAGAACAAATAAGTTTGGGAACCACTGCTCTATAGCCTTATTTTTGTTTGTCTATACAAATTATGTAAGACAACGATTTCCTAACTTGTATGCGCGTAAAAGTGCAAAAGAGGCGAAAAGTCTAGTAACGTATTTTTTTTATGACAGAGAAGATTACGTAGTAACATACTATATCAGGGGGTCGGCAACCTGCGGCTCATTTAATGACAAATTGCGGCTCTTAGCTCTTGTAATGATGACTATGGCTATGTTGAAAAATTCAATTCACTAGTAAAAATAGCTATAATATTTCGATTCCCTAGACTTTTTATTTATAAGTTCTTCGATCATATATGACATACATGAACTATAATAAATGGCTTTTTGTTCCCAAATGGTTGCTGACATCTGGTATAATATTCATATTTATAAATGTCTCGTAATTTTTATGAATATTAGATTACATTAAGATATTGTAGAAGAGATTATTTATTTAATCTGCGAATAAAGTTTTCTTTGATAAAAAATCCTTTAAATGATTTAATGAATTTTTTTATTATATTTTATGAATAAAAATAAACTCTCATGTATATTGAATTGTAAAATTGCATATATAAATATATTGCATTTCGTTTTGAATATTTCATAATCCATTGGCATCCAATAAAACTGTTTACACGGTTTCAAACGTATTTGCACGAGAGTATGTTTAGTGTTTGCTCTCTTTTTTTCGTTAAATCCATTCCCCTTTTATTTTTTATTCATCTCCCTTTCTATTGTACATTATTTCTGTTCACGTCGACTCTCGTTTTTTTTTCTGCAGCTCTTGAATACATAACATGGTGGGTAAATAAATATTTTGCGATCGTGGTGAAATTATAATGCTCTTGAATACGTGAGGGTTGGATTTTCATATTGGATTTGGTTAAAATATTTGCATTTGCAGAAATACGCTATGAAAATGTTGTTGTGTTGCATTTTTATAATTGAATTATTTTATCGTTCAGTTCAGTAATTTTAATATTTTTTCAAGTTAATATTTCGTTTCATAAATATATACAAAATTCAATTTATAAATGAAATTCAATTATGTGTGTTCACAAGTTTATTATATAAATTATTTAAAATTAAATAATTTTGTTAAAGAATTTGCATTTTAATTAAAAAATGCATGTAGAAAATAATATCGAGCAAACAGATTTTCATTAATTCAGTATTATTAACAATAATTTAAGGGTAATTAATGGCAAAATAATTGCATCGGCCGGGAATCGAACCCGGGCCGCCCGCGTGGCAGGCGAGCATTCTACCACTGAACCACCGATGCTTATAAAAAATAAAATTTAATAATTTCCGGTTTTCCGGGTATTGTTAACAATAAATTAAGAGTAATGGCAAAACAATTGCATCGGCCGGGAATCGAACCCGGGCCGCCCGCGTGGCAGGCGAGCATTCTACCACTGAACCACCGATGCTTATAAAAACCCAAACATATTAATTTCCGGTTATCCGGGTATTATTAACAATAATTTTAGGGTAATGGCAAAACAATTGCATCGGCCGGGAATCGAACCCGGGCCGCCCGCGTGGCAGGCGAGCATTCTACCACTGAACCACCGATGCTTATAAAAAAGCGAAATCTATTAATTTCCGGTTTTCCAGGTATTATTAACAATAATTTAAGTTTAATAGCAAAACAATTGCATCGGCCGGGAATCGAACCCGGGCCGCCCGCGTGGCAGGCGAGCATTCTACCACTGAACCACCGATGCTTATATAAATTTATTTGATTATATAATTACGTATCCCAATTAAGTGTAAACCGGTTATTTTATCTAATACTTTCTAAATAAATTGAATAAGAATTTGAGAATCAAGATGTAGTAGTTATTATAGTTACGCTAATGTATAATAATTACTCAATACTAAATATTGAAAGTATTTTGGTAATACTTGAATTTTCAAAATAAGGAGAAGATTTATTTATCAAAAAATATATACTAGACAAGTTATTTGTGCAGCTTAATTTAAATTTAATAATTTTAACAAAACAATATTTAAATAATTGGTATCTGTTTTTCCTTTTATATAGTGAAGTGTAATTTTGTACAGTTTATTTTTTGTACGTATTTATAACCTCGATTAGTCCGTTTTCAAACAATCCGTATTTTTGGCCGATCTTCTTGTACTTTCTTTGATATACTGTCGTGTCCCAGGGATGGATTTCTGGATATAGTAGAATATTGTCTGGTGTTGTCGTTGTGGAATCTCAGTTGTAGAAATTAAATAATTCAATTGGTTTTAAACAAGTTTATTACAATGATTGGTACTCTTGGGATTCTATCCAACACAATGTATATACTTTAACAGGTTGACTAAGACTAATTCTAAATACTTATTCTACTTACAAAGTTAATTCTTGTTAATACAGGGTGGGAGTTGTGATCGGGAGTAGGGTTTGTTTATATTGATGATTAAGCGTTCCCACGGAAATCGGCTTTGGTGGTTTTGTTTATTATAATACTAAATCCTATGCATTTGTTTATATGAAAAAGATGATCGATTACGATTGTACATGTAACGATCATTATGTGTTTAT
The DNA here is from genome assembly GCF_001412225.1 of Nicrophorus vespilloides. Taxonomy (NCBI): domain Eukaryota; kingdom Metazoa; phylum Arthropoda; class Insecta; order Coleoptera; family Silphidae; genus Nicrophorus; species Nicrophorus vespilloides. The sequence goes on along the minus strand of NW_017096215.1, from coordinate 101,999 downwards.
AATAAGGACTTGAATTTGGAGTAAAGGTATAGGAGTATCGATGGGAATGTTTACGCTTGGTCCACTTTGTTTTTCTTAAAGTGTATCGAACTGGGATCACGGCTGATGTATATGTTTATATAATAAGGTGATTAAGAGACGTCGTGTATGTCTCTAGTTTGTTAATACACTATATTAACAATAATAATTGTAATAATAACGGTTGGACACAACAATATAATGTGTGCTTTTTATAAACTATAAAATATAAACTTTTAGAAATCTCGTAAACGTTCTAAAATAGCAATTCGACGTTGATCCAATAAAATTCCAATTAGATAGTTGTGGAAATAGCCTGAAACACCTGAAACTATCTGCTCAAATAAATTATTCGTCTGTAAATTCGTGATCGATTCACGCCGAGCGTGCGAATTGCAGCTCTTCGTTTTTCTTTTTCATTCGCACCCAATATGTTATTTTTCCCTTGCGACGAGCGAATTGCAATCGCGATTTATTTTTCTATCGTTCGTTTCCCGGTTTACAAGTTGCAATTAAACACACACACACATATATACACGCAAATCCCATTCGGTGGATGTAATTAAATCGATTTCGCAGCTTGTGTTTCGCAACGACAAATACGGAAATGGCGACAACCGAAAGTTAAAAAAAATGTATATGATGAAGTTAAAACCCGAGTTTGCATTGTGTATGTGTATGAGAGAGAGAGAGAGGAAAAAATAAATAATGGACGCAATAAACGGTCGTACGTGGATTCACAAACAACGGCCTATTATTATTGTTATTATTATTGGGAATGTCAAATCGTCGGGTTTTAATCATTAATGGAAGCAATTAAATCCGTCGAAAAGTTTACTTTGCCTCTGGGAACGTTCAATTCGGATTTAATTTTAATCGGGTTTCCGCACCGGAACAGTGCACCATCCAGTTTAATAAACTTAAATCAGGATCGAGGATTATTAGTTCCTCTCCGATATGCCCATAAATTACAGTTTTTCTTTTAAATTTTAGCGAAATTAAAAAGTGTATGTGTTTTGCACAGATATTGAGTATTTCAACTTTATATGTAACTTATATATAAACTTTATATATAAACTTTCCAAGCACTCTTAAATCTTTGTATATTCTTTGGAATGTAAAACAAATTAAAAACTAGAAGAAATATACAAAATTTTCTTTTATAAAAAATATTGACAAAGTTTGGCGCCCTTCATTGTCTTATTGGTTAATTCATGAATGAGTATGTATACATTAACTGATAATTATTTAAAATTTAAAAATTATCAAGTATTTCGAGTTTTCATTCAGATTAGTGGAGACAAGATTAGATCAAACATGAAACTGATTAAATAATTTGACAAAATTGGAATAAAAAAAAATTGATTATCAACTTATTTTATCTGTAAGTAAATATTTGTTTGTTTTTAATTAATTATACAAAATATAAAATAAAGTTAATGTTGTATAATTTTCTAACATCCCTTCGTTGACTTTTTGAGTAACAAAACAAAGTTAGTTGGAATATTTTCCAGGATCGTTATAGGACGAGAGGAGCTTGAGGATGTAAGGGTGGTTAGACTATATTAATTAGCGATTTGGTTTACTTCGGGCGCAAAGTTGTACTAAGCACCGAGCATTAAATTACCGACGTCGGACAGACGGAACTAGCATCAAACAACACTTTCAGTTTTCGAACTCTCTCGAAACATTACGCAACGCCGCTATCATAATTACGTAACTGGCGCTCAATAAACCGATTTTAACTTGAGAACCTGAAGGTGCGCTTGCATTTTATTATTTAGACTTTTCAAGTAAAGAATTTCGCGTTTTTTTAAATGCGATGCGAGCATACCCGGACAATGCGAAGTCTGGGATGAAAAAGGTTTGTGTAGAACCGCCACACACAGAGGAGACGTCTCCATGGAAATTTCATAACTCTAATTGCAATTACAGTGCTTGAACTCACTCACGTCGTTGGGTCTGGTCGCATCGTTCTATAGAAAATGTGTTCTTAAATGAAAATACCTAACCCAAATATAAATGAAATATATAATGAAACGTACAAAGAATAATTTTAAGAATTTAACATTCGAAGAAATGTAATTACATGCTTGAATACAAAATATTTACTAATGAATGTAACGAGTAGATGTACGAGTAACTTGTCAAAGTACTTGTATTTATACAAGTAATACGTTTATTCTATATGTTAATACAGAAGAATATTTTGTTACTTTTAGTAATTTAGTAATATATTTCTGAAAAAATACTTATAAGTTATGTAAGATTTATATTTGATTGATATATATATCAATTACCAAATTAATTAAGTGATAAATACGACAGTCAAACCTCGGTTAACGATACCTCTGTTAAGGAAGCTTCGTAATAGATTTCGAACATGCTGAAGATTATGGTTTTTCAGTGGATGATTTAGAAATGTTTGTTAACAATTAAGTCAATGAAAATTAAGATGAAATTAAAGAAGTTAAAAATGTTAACAAACAAAGATTAAAAAGGTGCTTAAATTACATTGCAAACCTTTTATTTTTTAGTGAAAACTATCATGAATTAAGAAGATTTGTTATGTTAAGCAATCAATGTTAAATGTATTAAATCTGAATAGTTAATGGACGTATCTCTTTTCTTTTGTCTCTGAAAACAAGGTAAGACTTTATAATCATTCACATCTGTAATATATTCTCCAACTAATTAAAAAAAAAACGGTAATAATTATAATAAGGATGAAAAATCTAGTATAAACTAAGTAAATTTGAAGGAATATTATATCATTCATTTTCTACTAATTTACAAGAAATCAATGGTGTGTGCTTGACGATTTATTGTTGATCGATTGTAGCAATGTCCATTAAGGCAGTGTTAACACATGCAAGGACAAACACACATTATGTGTCGGTAATTTCTGAATCCTAATGTTTCAATATAATATCAATCATGTCATGAGAACTAGTAACATCAACTATGACAAGGAAACATTCGCCGATCATCAATTACGTAAAACATACAGTTCAATACTGTTTTCATCATTAATCTACATGAATTATTATTATTACATAGACCACAATATGTAAGTGTTTATTGGTTAGTGATGGAAATGAACTATTTTATAGGGAATAAAAACGTATTTTATTGATATTTACCAATTTTATGTTAAAGGGATAATTATTATTGATGTATTTAAATTTTGTTGTTTGAGTAACACGTTAATCTTTGTGTTTCTATTTAAGTTAAATTTTTAGAATATCTAGAAAAGTATACTAAAATTAGATACAATAACTTTAATTATAAATTAACTAATAATCATATTTTATGAAAATTTAAACCAACATAAACTAAATAAATTTAACCAAACTCATCTAACCTTCAAATTGAACTAATATACAAGCAAATTTAACTTCAAATTAGTTTTTTGATTATTAGATAATATTCACAACCTTTTATTAACATTAAATTAAGTTAAAAAAAGTGAAAATGAACATATTGTTTTCCTTAATGAAAGCAAATTCGCTGCGTTAACTATTATAAAAAAAAAACGTTATTACATATAAAAAAAAACATTTTTATGAAATTCCTAAATGCATGTATTCACTATATACTCGTACATATTAAACCTGGTTTGTTAATTAAACCCGAGCACGGTTTTCGGACGTTATTTGCAGTGACAAAAATGTATTTTAGTTTTTGTTTGGAACAAAATTAAATATTAAACTCACGCGTTTCGAGTTTTTTTTTGTTCTATATTTATTTTGTGCACGTATTTTGCAGTGTTTAAAGTCCTGTATATTTTGTGTAGAGTTAGCAAAGCGATCGAATGAAATCACCTTTGTCGAGGATCGACGTATTCCGTAAAAATCCGCATTGCACTTTTGTGCACGAAATCCGAAAAAAAATGCTGCAAGGTGTTCGTATTTCCGACGTGCTTATATTTCTGTTGTTCATGTTCGAAAAGTCGATTCGTTTGCAAATTCAATAAACTATACTTGCATATATTATTAATAACCAGATATTATTTTATTCAGTATTTTTCTTTACTGCAATTAATTTGGGTCAGAGATCGGTTATTTATATGAATATTAATTATTCGTGTATTTGATTATAATAATTGGTATCAAACTGTTTTTTTCATTTTAATTATAAAATGTAATTAACATTACAAAATTAATTAATTTACTTTGAATATTACAGTGAAATTTATTTAATAACCTATCATTTTTAGATCAAACAATAAATTTAATTATTCTCATCGACATTTAATTAATATTTTCGTATTTGTAATAAATGTTCAGTAAATTATAATTCATGATTCTTTTTGTGCGTTTTTAAAGTTCTTGATTAGTTCGTTTTCAAATAGTCCGCACTGTGCGAGGTATTGTTGTAGAATTTGTTTATTAAAAAAAATTTGTGTATTAATTAATATTTTCATCTGACTTATATATTTACAGAAGGAATATTCAGTAAATTGTAAAGCATTCAACAATTATGAGAAAGTGGCTAGTATCAATCACATCTTAAACGTAATTTCTATGGTAGTTCATGTATTCCCAAGATGATTTATAGCTGAAACATCTGTTTCGTATTCAATCTTTGTATGTGCTACTGTTTCTTATATTAAACCTGTTTCCATTTGAAGATTCACATTCATCTTAATGAATCTTCGAGCATCTATAACATAATTTATAAAATTAGTTAATTTTCACTTAAAACTCAGTACAAATACTTCGATTAGTCCGGATTCACTATAGTCCGATTTGAATTTAGAATAAACTAAAATTTAATTTAAATAATTAGTACACAAAATTATTTTTATAGATAAAAAAATCTTTTTTGTACATTATCCGCAATTAGTTCGGTTTTAACAGTCCGGGATATTGGCGGAACCGGACTATGCGAGGTATTGCTGTTAAATTGTACAAATATTTCGATTCGATCTAAATTGTTAATTGAGAAAAATTGAAATAAATTCTAAATAATTAGTACACAAAATAAAAGATATTTTTTTTTACTTTATAAAATCAATTCTCTTTTTGTGCGCTTTTAAACTCCTCGATTAGTCCGGTTTTAACAGTCTGGGATATTGACGGAAACGGACTATGTGAGGTATTGCAGTATTTTAAAATTTACCCTATTTTATTGGACCATTTCTATCTCTGAAAACAATTTTATTACTTTGTAACGAAATAATACAATTAAAAAAAAATCTCTTAACAAATCTATTATTCAAATATATTTTTTTAATTTAATTAAATTGAAAACTAAAACAATTTCGCATCGTTCATATTCGATTGCAACCGTTATGTAATATAATGAAAAATAACGCGCGTATAAATCGGTTATATAATACATTTTATTGAATTAATGTGCGCGCATGTAAACGATCTCTCTATCCATTTATTTTCAGCTCGATTCCTCTTTCGTTGTGATTGTTGTTGTTGTTGCCGTCGATGTTGTTATTTGAGCATTCATCTGTGTTTATTGGCAATCAGAAATCCAATTCAATCCGCCGCACAACGAATTAAATTTAAAATAGATTCAATGTAATTTCAATTTATAGAAAATCGCTGTGTTTTATTTTTCAATTTGTATTTTTGTCCTACAATAATTTATGTTTTATTACTAAAAAAAATACTCAATTAATATCTTTGTTCATACATAATTGAAATTAGAGTGAATTATGAATTTTTAACATTATTGTTACTTATAAATAATTATTTTTTTATCCAAAACATTTTGTAATGTCAATAACTCTTAAAAAATCTGGTTTTATGATTATTTTCGTCTTGACTATGGATTATATTATGAAGCTTTTCTTATATAATTTGGTTTTGGTAATTTCAGTAATTTAAATTAAAATAAAAAACCAATTGAAATTTCTACCTTCTCATAGTGAAACCCACGCTAATAGGTTGTATAAATATATCACACGAAATTTTCAATTTAAAAAATACCGGTAATTTACGTGTTAACCGGTTTTTACCGTTTACAGGTAAAATAAACTAGCTCTAAATCAATTTTTCTATCATTTAACTTTTCAAATCTTAATTCTATTGCTCATTAATTTTTGTAGTTGTAATTCATAGTTATAACTTAATATTTTGTGTATTTTCTATTGTGATAAGCGCTAAACGAAACAACGTTAAACGAATTCACATAGAACATATAGTAAATAGTTCACTTTAACATATTTATGAGTTTTTAAAAGGAAGTAGGCCGCGTTATATCGAGTTGAGAAATCGCTAAACAAGATCTTACTGTATACTTTTTATATTTTAAATCACATTTTTATAAGATTCATTTCATTAAATTTAATCTCTCGTAATATTTTTTTAATTCTTCTAACCAACTCATTTATTCATAATTAGTAAATTAATTTCTTTCTGGAATTAATATTTCACCGGAATTTCTCTTAATTATTATATAAACTGAAGTAAGAAAAGGATTTGCGGATTAATCAATTTTTCGACGCGGAGATAATCCGGCGTATTTAATTCTTGGGGCGGCAAAAGTTTCGGTATTGTTCGAAGCCAACAAGTTGGAACGAAATAATTTGGCAGCCGTCAGAGGGTTTATTAATATCTTGATGAATGACACCCACCGAAAACCAACAAACCACTCCCTCCCCAACTCATCGAGAAATAACAATAACAACTTTTGTTCGACTCGTGTAGGCGACGTGGAAAATGGAAAACAATGCACACGCAACGTACAAATTGACAGAATGTAATTTATTAATGTCCTTCGAAATGTATAAAGGATTAATCGGAAAAATCATTAAACTGAGAATGTGAACATAATTCTGGTTGGGTATAGTTTGATCTTTAGATATCAGAAATGTTATGTGATGTTTGTTTTCAATAGTTTCGTACTAATGTGTCTTCTTTACAAGATAGTTAAGAGGTTGATCTAATTTATTCGGAAATCGTTATGGGAATTAAAGCAAGTACCAGATTTTAATTACACTTAAAATGTACTAATGTATTTTGACCCGAAATGAGCATATTATTTAAAAAAAAATGTATTATTGCCTAAAAAAATACGTTTAAAAGCAAAACACAAATATTTTCTAGTGTTTAAAGTATACCTATTATTAAGTACAATTCGCACTATTCGTTGCTTAACTTTCTTAATTATTTTTTTTGCATACATGTATGTAGAATCATATTTTCGTGTTAAGTTAACTTCGTTTCTGTATTTAGAGATATTACAGTAAATATAAATTAATTTTCATACTGTATATTAATAAAAATAAAGTAAATTAACCAAACATATTTCTTTTTAATTGTAATAATTGTAGTTTACTTAAAAATTATTATTTAAAAAATCGTCTAAGTAATATTTATTTTATTTAGTGATTACCAATATTAATGTAGAAAAATATACGTTATTTTTATTTCTTTACACATAGAAGATACTTATTAATCAATAAAAAAGAAATGGCGGATATATCCGCCCAACTTTTTATAAAGAAAACTACGGTTATGCAAAATTGTCTGAATGGCCAGTATGGTCGAAATGATCGAATTTTAGTTCTTCGAGAAGCGCCACTACTTAAGACGGAGCCGTAATTGTTTTTGATTAATCTTTGATGTTAGTTCTGTATAGGCGCTATTAAAGTTATGCCAATACATAGCTGCTTAGATTCTGACCGTACACGTCAAATTGCTCTAAAACCAGCAGTTTCGTCGAAAATTATGGAAGAATTGAATTGGGAAGATCCAGATATTACTCAAACTCTGGTATCAACGCTTTGGTTTTAAGAATTAATTTCCTATTTGCTACCTCATAACCTACTAAATAATGACTTTATCGTAATTATAGTGAAAGAAATAAACAGATGTACAGCAAAGAAAGTAAACTTTGGTATTTCTTCAAACATTTACTACGTAATTCCGAAGTAACTGTGAGAAATAAACGTAAAGATTTTAAACGAGGTTAAAAGAAATTTGTACAGAAAAATCGTGAAAAAATCGTGTTTGTGAATCAATATTAAATAATTTCCAATATGAGTCCTACAGTAATTGATGGAATAATGTGTAGAAAATAAATTTCCGTCATCGACATGCAAATTATATAATAAAAAAAATGGTAAATAGAAAATACATAAACGTTTCGAAATTAATAAAAAAACAAAAATTTTACATATAAAAAAAAAGGTTGTCTAAAAAGAAGTTACTTTCATAATAGTTGAGGTTAAGTTTGTGTCGATAATAGCTACAAATAGATTAAATTCTGTATATCAGATAATTATAGTTTTGGCAATTGAAGCACGTATTCGTAACCTCGATCAAAATACTAAAATTTCTTAATTGAATAACCAAAGCTTATGAATATAAATGGGCCAAATTGGAAATTGCAACAGTTTAAAATTAATTAATTAGAGATTAGCTTTGGCCAGACTCCAATGATTGAGATCACAATCTTCTTCAGGTCATGTACGTAAAGCGTAAAGCTTTGTGGTCAATATCACGAGATAATAAGTAGTAAACAAACAGTGGAGTGGGGGAAAAAGCAGTTTCCGGCGGAAACGATTTTATGCAGAGGAAACTTTCCGGCCGCGCTTCTGTATTAATTAAGCACAAGTTTGCAACACGGTCGGAGTTGTAAATTTCCGCGCGAAATACCGAAAGAATCTCTCCACCCTTTAACCGAGGTAGGAGAGTGCAACCAAAAAAAAAGAGTAGGGAACATCGCGTGCAAGGAAGATTTCGAGCTTGCGGTGGCTTTTCGAAAACAAGAGGAATAATTAAAAGCGTTTTAATTAACTCCTATTTACATGAGACCGTTGTCTACAGTCTGGAGACAAGTGGGGCGAAATCGTGAGGGTTGGAAATTTATTAAAAAACAAACTACCGCGATTTAAACTAAAATTAATGACTCGCTTCTTGTTCATCCAACTATATATATATATTTATTTTTTGCAAGAAAAGTTTTGATCCGACACTTGTTAATCGTTTAAAAAAATATCTTTCGGTGTTAGAACTATTAATCACACTACTAACTGGCGTTTTCTGGGATGATTTATGAATTTCTTAATATCGTTTTTATTAAGGTTTCATTAATTTTTTATCAATATTTCATATAAACTTCTTCAAGTTTAGAAATTTACTATTACAAATTTATATTAAAACAGACAAATCAAGATCAAAAAAAATTATCATAAGATTTATTAATTAATCTACAAATGTTTACTAGATCTCATATAATCAAGTAGAAATGTGAAAATTTTATAATATTTTGAAAAAATCTTTCAAGAAATATGAAATAACTTTTTGTATTGTTTCCATATAACTAATTTTAATAATTATAGAAAATGACTTCGTTTTTAAGGTTATGGAACAATTAATTACATAATGAAGAGTTAAATATAAGAAACAAATTTCTATGGCAGTTATTTGAAAAGTTAACTTAATATTTATTGAAAAACTTGTAAATTTCTTGAATTTTTATTCATAGGATTTTTATAATCAAGAATATTTATAATCATAGATTATCTCGTTTTGGGGTCTATATAAATAATAAAAAATACTTGACATTTCTATATAATTTAAAATTTCTTGAAATTCCTATACTTAATTACATTTTTGAAAATGAAGGAAAGTAACAGGAAATATAGTATTATAAACAACACAATATACACTTGGGAAATTGAAGATATTTTCGCTGATCTTTTTTCAAAATTCTCGGACAAGAAAACATTATCTAAGTAAAGGTCTTAGCTTTATATTAAATATACACATTTTCATTCATAACAATAATGAAACTACAAAGAATAATGGATATTAGCTATATGTGTTTCTGCCCTTAAGAAATAATGATGATAATTTCTTATATAAATATTTAACTATTTCTAAGGTTTTTATTAAAATTTCTGTTGTTACTATATGAAAACGTCAGAGTGACTCAGTTAATATTTCTTTTCATTAGAATTCGAATTGTAGAGGTTGATCAAAACAGTGTATTTCGGGTCATATTGACCCGTATTATTGTTGTTATACATTTATATCATCAATATTTGGATTTCAAAGTAGAATAACGATAGAAAAAAACTGTTGGGACCATTGGGAATGAAATATACTAGATATTGTTTGATAAATCATGAAGGAGGTGTATTGTGTGAACCATATATGCATGATAGAATGTGATACTAATATCTTACAATTCTGATTGCAAATATCATGCAGGGTAAATAACAATTTGTATGTAGAAATGTAGAAATGTTCTAAAAATGAATAATTTGTTCTATTTTTTTTTAATATTTAATGATCGGGTCATTTTGATCCATATGTAGTACTTGTGTTTTATTTATTTGTCCGTAGTAGTTACGGGTTAATGTACATAAATTGTGAATTTTTGAAATGGTTCGTGCATAAATAATTTTACTGTCATACATTTCCATTTGAAACAACAGCATCGATTTTACGAAACACGCAAATCATAATTATTATATATGGAAGTGAAATAATTTCTCGTGCACAAAAATGATGGTGTATGTGTCTGTCCCTTCTATAAATATTATTTATCATAATTTGAAACATTTCGAATTTGCGTCCAAATTGATGGGGCGCGAACAAAAGGCATTAACATAAATTCCCAAAAATATGCAGCAATTTCGAATGTATAGAATTTCCTAGAAATAAAATAATTAACAAAAAAAAAAAACATTATATTTTGATGATGACAAATATTGCTCTTGTTCATACCCGATTTATACATAAATAATAAAATACATGCGTGTTTTCATATTCTGTTTGCAAAACACAATTACGTGCTCATCTGCATACATTACTGGCCTTTCCGAATAATAAACAAATATGGAATTTGTAAAATAAAAATAAATTTTAATGGTAACTTGGATCGATGGAACACGTCACTCGCGTGTGCTAAGCAAAATATTTGGAAGCTAATCGAAATTATTATGTTGTGTACATTACTTCAATCACTCAGTCTGTCCTGCCCTCTCGATTATCCGTAAAAACAAGCGTGATTGATGAATTGGCATGTGTCAATATTTACTGGTTATTCGAGGAAATTGAAGACCCCATTTGTCGACAATTCGATTAAAAAACATATATCTGCGAAATACGAAACATACATTTTATTTGATATTCAAAACATTTATTTATTTACGTATTTCCGTTTGAATTTCATGTATATACATACAAATGGATTTTTAATGATGTGTACATTTTCTTTATATCTACGTCTATTTACAATTTATTAATTATAAAAGTATCTTATTTTACAAAAATATTAGTTTGTAATTGAAAAAAAAAATCAACCAACTCAAACTGTTGAAACTTACATAATACATGCACAATTCATAGAAAGTATAATAAACCTAAATTAGTTTAAATCTTTGTAATAACTAAGCAATTTTCAAAGTAATAATTTCTAATTATCAACAAAAACAATATTATATACATTAGGGACATAAAAAAAGAAAATTTAATTAATATTTACAATTTATTAATTATAAAAGTATCTTATTTTACAAAAATATTAGTTTGTAATTGAAAAAAATCAACCAACTCAAACTGTTGAAACTTACATAATACATGCACAATTCATAGAAAGTATAATAAACCTAAATTAGTTTAAATCTTTGTAATAACTAAGCAATTTTCAAAGTAATAATTTCTAATTATCAACAAAAACAATATTATATACATTAGGGACATAAAAAAAGAAAATTTAATTAATCATCTTTTATTCATTCTCAATAATTACTTTTCTCAATTTTTACTGTAGTTTCAAAACATATTGATAAAAAAAAGCATTGTTTTGTGTTCTAATATTGTTGTGTTCATATCATATCATTTGGAAATACGTTAAAACTTTAAGCGGTTGACCATTGGGAAACTTCAGATCATTCGTAGTTGGTATAAGCGGAATAGTTGTGGAAGTTTTCACGTGAAAATTAGAAGCAATTGTCTTGGTCCGAGGAAGCGAACCGCACACGTAACTTGGCAATTTCGGAAATTGCTTTGAGGTTTAAGACTGAGCGCAGATCATCAGTCAATATCAATAACGGAAATAACTCAATCGCCTGACTGGACAGACAACAACTTATTAGTGGACTACCAATGTTCCCCGAATCCATCAACAATTCCAATTCATGCTACAAATGGAGATCACGGCAGCACGTGCATCCTTTCCTCCTACGCAGGATAAATTAATTTCCAACGGCTACGAGAATCCTTGTTTCGGAAGGAACCGCTCTAATGTATTTCAAGGTAGCGCAGCAGATGGAAATAAAATAGGGACATAAGCGGGGCGCATCCCTTTCGCCCTAACTGCGTTAAAGCCAGATCGCGTCGCCGATATTTCACTCCCGGAAGAAATAACAAACCCATTTCGGAGGATTTATGATCTTCCTTCGTAAGAAGCAAGTGGCGGAAGAAGGGAAATGAACACAAGGATCTTAGGATACAAGAATATATCAATTACATAAAGTTTCTCTTGCATTATTTTTTGCGTTGTTCCAAGTTTTAGCTGATTTCAGCTTAATTTCATTATACCCTCGAATGTGCGAAGTATGGGAGATATTATTGATTTGGAGTGCAAACAAAAACAAACGTCATCATTATCCGCGTGCCCTTTCTTTTTTTTTCCGGTTTGGCGGATATCCAGAAACGACGCCTATGCCATTATTATACATCAAGGAGATTCTCCGATTCATTTAATCACATTAAGGCAGTAATTTTCGGGAAATTTGATGTCGCTTCAAATTTATTGTCGTTATAAATAAAGCTAATGGTAAACATACTTTACTTTTTGCTAACACTGATTTTTTTTTCGAGAATCATATACATTCATTTCACTTACAAATTTTATTATTGTGTATTTCAAATTAATACTAATGTTAGTAATAGGTAGTTTTTAATTTATAATTTTTGTTGTTTATATAAAAAGAAAACACTATAATATTCCTTATTATAAGTATAAAATATAATAAATGTTTACATCAGCAAAAAATTGTTCGTATCAAAACTTAATTTTCAGTTTGATTTCTACTTAATAACGATTTTTACAAAATATAAAATTAACATTATTTATGAAAAATAATCAACAAGAAATTTATACTTATTTGCATTATTAAAATGTTTACATAATATTTGTGTAACATTATTTTAAAATCAATTATGATCTGTGAGTTTTATCATTATTAAAATATGTATTTCCTTTGTTACAGATTTTTAAGTGTTAAGAAGTGGTTATTGCGTAAGAAACACCAGATCGAATTGGCGAGAAAACGCGGCTGGAAGGGATACTGGGTGTGCCTGAAGGGCACCACTCTGTTGTTCTATCCGTGCGATTCGCGCGAAGGCCGTTCCGTGGAGGCGGCCCCCAAACATCTGATCATCGTCGACGGTGCCATCATGCAACCCATCCCAGAACATCCGAAGAGGGAGTACATCTTCTGTCTGAGCACTGCCTTCGGAGACGCTTATCTCTTCCAAGCGCCATGCCAGGTAACGTTAAATGCTATCTCGTCTCCCCTTCTTCTGTTTTTCTCTTCTTTCTTCGTTTGATAACACCCACACCCAAGCAGAGACAATGAAGACCACTTGCAATAACCATAAAGTCGTCCTTTATCGGAACCCTGGTTGCACTGCAATTTTGCTTTCCATATTATCAGCACCGGTTCTTTGTCCTGAACTTTCCTCAAGATGGTGTAATAAAATTTGGCTGTACACCTGCCTTTATCAAATTGGATGTATTTCACACTTGATTTATATATACCAGTTTGTATTGATTTCATGTTGATGAAAATTGTTACTAAATACAGCATACAGCTTTACATAGCGTGGATTCGGTTAGTCTGGATTTAAATAAATATCTAATACAGTAAAACCTCACATAGTACGTTATTGATAAGTCCGGATTCACTATAGTCCGAGTTAAAAAATTCAAAATAATCTAAACTTTAATTGACACAAAATTAGTTTTCTATAGAAAAATGATCAATTTTATACTTTACGTATTATCACGTATTACTTTTTGTTATTTAGTGCCTCGATTTCAAACAATCCGGGATATTAGAAGAACTAATTAACAGGACTATACGAGGTATTGCTGTAGATACTTAAGTTCATATTTTATTATCATTCTTACAAATTGAAGGTCCAATAAAATTGTCTATACACACAAATTGAATATATTAATACTAAAGTATTGATTTGATGTAGGAGACAATGATGGGTGGGAAGGCATAATTAATGAACTGAATTTTAGTTAATTATTTGAACACAATCAATGAAATAAATTAGCGGTTTTCTGTACATCCGTAATTGTGGTAACATCTATTCAATTTGATTCAATATTATTGCATGATGGCTGCAATGTTTATTAATTATTCAACTATATGCGGATATTGCCTTTAGTACAATCGTATTCTATTCAACTGAATGCACAAATTAGCAGTATGAGTTCTATAGAATTGCACAAATCACATTGAAAAAAATATATACTTTTTTTATTTGTCTATAAAATGTTGTATATTGAAACAATAATTTTTTTCTTAGATAATTACATGTTATGTGACAAGTAATGTATTAATGTTACGGTAAATACTGCATTTTGTTTTTATACTTTTACTTTCGTTATGTTCATATTTTTGTAATTTCACGAAATACAGAAATTGATAATAGACACTTTGCTTTATGCCAAAGTCCGTTACAAAATAAATAGACGCACTTTTTTTATAATCGTAAATACGAACGAGACACTTGGTGATAATGTTACACGGAGTGCGAAAATATTTGCATACGAATCACAATTTCGTATTCCATCCTTTTCTACCTTCCATATTCATCTCATCATCTCTTTCTATTACACGTAGAGTTTATGTAGTTCGTTGATGTTGTTCCTTCCATTACCTGCTTTGCTCTATTTTCTTTACAAATATGGTAAACATCAAAGGCGAAATGTGGGTTTCGCGTAACACGAAGGAAAACAAACAGACGCAAATATGTTTGAGTTGCCGCCCAATGATCACGTGACCGCACCAAATTTTACTTCATTTTTTTTTATACTTTATTTATATACGTAAACCGGTAATGGATTGTGCAAACAAACCAATAAATATTACATGTGCATTAGTTTATCCGACTGCCTCGAACTGTGCGCGTTGTGCTTTCTATTGCCTTCGGTTTCGGCAATCTTCAATTTGCAAACCTCACGTGAAGTGTATCATTAGTTAAATGTGCTCTAATCCGGCGATCTAATTGGATTAAGACGTTTAAAGGAAGAACAAAGAAGGATTAAAAAAAAAAGAGTAGATGGATGCGAAGTTTGGTGGATTGTTGGAAAATGGTTGTGATGAGCCCTTTAAGCTCTGTGCTTTTTGTGCGTGTGCGTCGGAGCCCTTTGGCTCAGAATGCGAACAATTAGTCGACTAATTTTGGGACTGCTGATGACAAGGTCATCGCAAACTTCGGAACAATTGCTCCGGCAGAGGAATCTGCCGTTATTAATTAAACAATTATCACCGAAGGAATTGTAAGGTATTAATTCGATTTCCTCAAATTGCACGCAATAACTTTTGCGAAGAACAAAAGTTTTAATGCTTATTGTAGTTTCGTGTAATCAACTACTCAAATACGACGTTTGTACTAATATTTATTATACATAGTTCAACAGGATAACAACCTTAATTATAATAAGGATGTTTTTTTTAATCTATTTGTTAATATAAATAAATTGTTGTAATATAAAATGTATTACATAACAATTATTTTTCATACAATTTCATTATAAATATTGAGAATAATTTACATATAGTAGACTATATTTTCTAAATTTAAATTTATAATAAAAGAATAAATATATTATTCAATAAGAACATTGAAGTTATTCTGTTTACAGCAATACCTCGAAAAGTCCGGCTTTGATCAATCCGGATTAAACACAATAAATTCTAAAAGCAGATTATTCTCCCCCCCGATTAGTCCGGTTTCAAACAGTTCAACATATTGCTGGAACCGTGCGATATGTCAAAAACATATACAAATTATTAATTTTATTTTTAAAGAATTTTTTTTAAATATTACAATTATTTATAAAATATGAAGACATTATGACAAAGTAAGATTAGGTGTATTTGATGAATCATTCCTAATTTTGAGCAATATTTAACATGAGTAAGTAAGGTCGACCTTGGATAAATAATTTAAGAAAATAATCATTGGAGGTCAATAACTATGTTAAACATAAAAGGATTTCTAAACGTGGGTGATTTAAAAACCACGATCTATGTAGCATCAACATCCGCTAAATCAATGCTAATTATATTAATTGTCTTCTCTTTTAGCATTCATATCTTAAATAATGTAAAATAACGTAAAACTTTCTTTATATCCAAACAATATGTAAGTTTTAATAGACTTTTTTCAATTTAGTTATCATTCATTAAATTAAGTCCAATATTTTATTACGTAATTTATAATTACCAACATTTAATTTTTTTATTTTAATTAACAGATTTTTGTACTTCTGAAAATTACTGCATTTGATTCATTGTCTTTAGACTTGTCAATAGAGAGACAAGGCTCTCTTCATACTTATAACTTTTGATTTTAAATATATCTTCCCTTTATAAAACCAATCTAATCGAGGACTTTTAAACGATATAAAATTAAACAACACAAAAAGAATGAAATACGACTATTATGTTTAAAAATATAATTTTGTGTACTAATTTTTTAGTGTATCCGCACTACTCGAGATATATTCAGTATTACTTTGCAATCGAAATACTTATATACTCATAAATTAAATAATTAAATAATTTACATTTTATTTCATGTATTTGAAAAGATACATTTTTATGTTTTAGTTGAATCATAATTTCAAATATATTTCGAATGATTTTATTTATTATTATTTTTTTATAATCAATACGTATAAATATGAGTAGAAAACTGATTATTTAAAATTTAAATGCAACATCGTATTGAAAATTTCAACCTTGTATTCATTGATATTTTGGGCAATGTGTGAATGAACCCGTTTCTCACTTCGTGGGCTTCAAATGTACAAAAATAACATTGTTTCAATAGATAGTCCATGCAAACATTTGTAAAGCACTTTAATATTGATGGCTGCGAAAAAGCATTTTTATATAAAATGTACATAGTTTTAGTTTTTTTATTATTGAAACAATGATCGTATTTTCAATGTTTTTTTTTTCGAAGTATGAAACAATTTTATTTAAAATGAAAATAAGCTACATCAAAAACTAATATTTAATATATTGAAACTTTTATTTCAGTTTGAAATTGAACCATTTTTTTATCCAGACTTAAATTTTATTGGAAATACTGTTTTATAACATTATTTTCAATATTTTGAACATTTAATTTTTCACTGACCTTTTTTTTTTCTAATTTTCTATTTTATAATATTGCATTAATAGAGATTTTATTTATATAGTAATTACATATTACATTAATAGTTTTCACAAAAACTTGACGGATTTGTATTTCTGCAAATATTGCTTTCTTCATTCTTTAAATTGTTATAAAATTGTAAAAAAAAGTATCTAAATTTGTTAAATTTAATATAAATTATCGCTTTTTCCTTAATTAGTCCGGTTTCAAACAGTCCGGGGATCGCTAGATATTGCTGAATCAATCTGTAATTTTTTTTCTGCATTTTAACAAACATATTGTCGATGCAAAAATATACCTATTACTCAAAGATAATCAAAGTTGTTAATAATTCGAAATTGCTTGTTATAATTGATTTGTATTCTCATTGCATGGTATATTTGATTATGAGAGTTCGAATTTTGGAGAGTTTAATAACGCTTAGTTACTTTTATCTGCGCAAAATAGTAATACAAAAAAGAGAAGAGAAGTTGAATGGTTATGGGTTAAAAAAAAATGTAGGCGCCGCATGCATACAGCGCATGGATTGCATCGGAATTCAATTTTCACTCGCTGAAATATTCAACGGTGCGGATCGATGGAATTCCGGGGCGCTAAATTATTCCAATTTAAGTGCCCATGAAATATGAAAACATCGTGGAAAAAAGCGTACGCGAGAAATGCGACGATAGGGGAGGACGAGGGACCAAGGAATTTTTGAATCCGCCGGCAGCAATAAGAATTTCATCCATTTCCGTTATACCAATATGCAACATTGATTCACTTCAGTAAAATTCTTATAGTAAATTTTTATGCTAACCATTATATATCAGTATAAAAAAAATCGTGTAAAAAAAATCTGTAAAATCGTGTAAAAAAATCACTTTAAAATTTAATGAATTTACAGTATTTATATATTCAGTATTTATATTTTCAAGTACAATTTTATGTTTAGTAAAGCTGATTTCACACTATAATTATATTAAATAGTATTCTTTTCAGGAATAGCTATAGTTAACATTTAACTTACTATGTCTTATGTTAGGTGAGCTTTATCAGTTTTTACCTTGAAGTTTTACTTTTACAATCGATAAAATATGTTGTCATAGAAACCATGTCATGTTAAGTTATGAAAACACTACTTCATACTTGTCAAATATTAATTTTAATTCTTACCTATAGTGTGGACACAGTTTTATGGGTATTTACACTGAATGTTTACTAAATAGTATTCGATAAATCTTACGAGACAAGCTTAATTTATCATTGAAAACATGACATGGTTATATTTTTGAAACACTTGACAAGTACATAACAAATTTCAAGTCAATACAAATTGTCTTACTTTTTTTTTACGAATAGTGAGGATACAAGTTTATAAATATTTACAGTGATTTTTTACTACATAATACTTGATAAAACTTACAAGCAAGCTTCAGTTGTTTTAGAAAACATGTCTTGTTATATTGTTGAAACACATTGTTCTATACTTGTCAAGTACATGACAAGTATAGAGTTAATGTATTACGTAAAGTATCGTTACAGCTTATTAAGTATTTACACTACATTTTTCAATATTCACTTATGACATAAATCATGTTATGTTATATCCTGGAAATACATTACTTGCTACTTGACAAGTACATGACACTTTAGTATCACTTTAAAACAAACGACAATTATTATGAGATATGCTTCAGTTGTCATAAAATATAGACTTGACAAGTACATGGCAAGTATACATTTAATTTGTAACGCACTATAACTTTTTACACTAAACGTTTATTGGTTATTAATCGATACAATTTGAGGCACGATCTTTATTTGACAACTACAAGACAAGTATTTATTTATTTTTTAAACTCTGAATTTTCTCCAGAGCGATGTGCGACTATCTTAACAAGATTAGCGTTAGTTTGGAATTGACTAGCAGCACTGTTATACTTTACGAGCAAATCACATGTTACTAATAACCGTTAACATCAAATCAAACACATCTGGTTTCTATAGAGATACGATCCAATTGACATGCGTGTGTACAAATCGAATGTAAATAGACATGTTTTGATTAAGGTTTTCTGTTCTAGGTTGAATTGGAAAATTGGGTGAATAGCATCCACAGTGCATGTGCCGCAGCATTTGCCAGACATCGCGGAAAAACTGGTACCCTACATCTGCTTCAAGAAGAGATTTTCCGACTGGAAAAAGCCATCGAAACGGTAAGTTTTTACATAATAATATTTATTTATTTATTGTTTTATTTTTTTTACAATTTTTTGTTGGAAATTACTTCATAATAACTTTAATTTATTGCATTCATATATGAATTAATTATTACTAATCAAGTAAATTTAATTATTTATTAATATTTAAATAATTTGTGTTCATAATTTAAAAACGTTTAATTAAATTAATAAAATTCAATTCAATATAATTTATTTATTTAAAAAAAAATGTTCATAATGTTGATATTAAATAATTTTTGAGAATAAAAATGTATTTTTAAATTTACTTAAAAACTTGTTAACAAAAGTGTATATAACAAATTATAAAATTATTTTCTTGAAATTTTGTTAGATTTACTCTAAAATATTTTTTTGTAATTTATATTTGCAACAAAAATGTTGATATTTTATCATCACTGAATTAGATTATAAAAAGGGTTCCAGTATAATTATTAACAAAAGATTTTCATTTAAAAAAAATATGAAACGTTTCGTCCCTTACGTAAATTTATTGCGGCAATAAAAGCATATAAAAATAAAAATAAATTAAAGTTAGAATATAAAAAAAGGAGATGGAATCTTGCGGACACTTAGAGTTATGCCCTATTTTCTGTGCGAACTCGTAAATCTCGCTGGGAAATCGTTGCCGTAGATCCGGCTTCCCTCTATACTAATCTTTTTTTGTGCACCGCCCCCTATTTTTTTTGTTCAAAAACCCTTTTTTCTGGGTTTCCGTGGCTTTGGCCTCATTCCAAGTATCGGAAAGACACGCTTTAAATTTCACTTTGGAACTCTCTATATTTTGTACGTTTACGTGTGTGAGTATAGAATCGTCGCAGGACTAAGTCCTGCCCTGCTTTGCTTTGCCGCCAGCAGGATTAATCGGAGCGCGCCTGTCGCAACTTTATAAATTATGAATATGTCATCGGTTTTTGGCTCTTTCCACTAACCCCATCTGGGTTATAAATATGAACTTTTTAATTCAATTTGCGACTCCGGATGAAACTAATTCATAATAAGCCGACGGCTTGTGAGGAGGTGAGGGTTGATTTCTGAATTGTTTTTTTCTTTCTTTCGGTGTAGAAGGTAAATATATATTAAAAGTCATCCACTTCAAAGTAAAACGGATTTTTAGTACACGTAATCTGATGTCGGTTCGCATCATCCGCATTAATAAAGCCGACATTACTAAATGTAATTTGACAGGCGACATTAACTGTCAAAATCTGGAGTAATCTTATTTGATCACCCTTCGCGCCGAACACTTTATTACGACTCCACAATTCACACGCAGTCTCAGCTTTTGAGCCTAAACAACTATGAACTTACTACGTTAAAATACATTAAACTACATTATTTATCATATTATATAATGATACAATTATACAAGATTTGACACTTTATTTTGATATATTTTATTGGATATTTCGTCATAAAGGAAAAACCTGTCATTTTCATAAATGAGACAAATTTATAGATTTCTGGTAAATTCTGTACGTAAATTGGAAAACTTCCCGCCTAATATGTCTCACGTTATACGGATCCCGAGTGTATCAAAATCCCGACGTTCGAAATCCCGGCTGGCTCAAAATACCGACATTCGAAATCCCGACTATATCGAAATCCCGACTATGTCAAAATCCCGACTACCATAATCCTGACAATCAAAATCCCGACAGTGTCATTTATTATTACAAATTTCTACAATAACATTTTTATGGAAGTCAGGTAGTATGGTAGATATAGTCGGGATTTTGATTGTCGGGATTATGGTAGTCGGGATTTCGAACGTCGGGATTTCGATAGACGGTTTTTCGGTTGTCGGGCTTGTGATTTACAACCGCGTGAAATCATATTTGCTTTATTTGAACCAATTAATTACAATATTTATATTAATGGTATTATAACTATTTTATTCAAATATTTTAATGCGCATTGCTTCAAACGGGAAAAGACTGTTATTTTGATAAATGTCTTCTTGGAAAATCTACAAACTTCTGGTAAATCCTGTTCCATTATAAATTTAAATTTGAATATTTCCCGCCAAATATTTCATATCACGTTATCCGTATGACGCAATATTATAAAGCTATGTGTGAAATCCTACTTTGTAAATTTGAGACTTGTTTAGGCTCAAATTCACAATGAACTTATTTTATTAGATTAATAAAACAAAAACATTTATACTAATTATACAATATCTTACACATACATATACAAATTATGATACTCAACTATTTTATGATGATCTTGCAATGCGCATTGCGTCATATGGGAAGAAGCTGTCATTTTGATAAATGTCTATATGACAAATTTATAAACTCGCCAAATATTTCATATTATGTCATATTCATAATATAGCAATATAATCTGTGAAATCATCTATTTTATCAAGATAATAGAAGCTATAACACTCAGCAGTTTCATGTTAATATTGCGTCATATGAAGAGAAGCTGTCACTTTGATAAATGTCTGTTTGACAAATTTATAAACTGATAAATCTGTTTCATTGTTAATTTAAATTGGACAGAAAAAAAATCAGATCCTGTATTTTGATATTAATTTATCCAATTAAAATATACTGAAAAACAGAATTCAAGCATTAATGATTATATCATTAGGAAAATAGAAAATCTTCAAACAATCTATTGGTTCTATAAGTTAACGTATTTTCTTAAGTATATGAAAATGTTTGGTATAGGTGTGTCTGATACTGTAGTTGTAGATTTTTTTCATTGCATTTCTTGCTTTTGGGGTCCAAAAATTAAAATCGTCTTATACTGGGGAAAATCGAAAATGTTGTTTTGATATGGAAGAATAGAAGTGTTGTTAATATACTAAAAAATGTGTATCGAAAGATTAAATATGTATTGAATTTGGGTCATATTAATTGACGAAAATACAATGAATGAAATTAGTTTACATAGTAGATTCATTCATATTGTAGCAACTGCAATTACATGAAACTTTTACTCATGAGTGACTTGTTTGCTTGAATACAGTGGAATAACTTGTACAGAAAAGGAAATTACTGTAATACGTGCATATTAATAACACTGTGCTGGATTCTACCAAATGTGTGCAATTGACACAGCGGTTTGAGCAAAGCTTCCATATTGCAGTAGCAGATGTCATTTTACCTCAACTGTATTACAGTGTTAAATAAATTGTACATAATAAATTATAGAGAAAGATTATAATTATGTTTATCACAATCCGTAGCTTAACAGTATTTATTTCATACATTTTAATTAATATAGAAAATGTACATGTATTCATGACATTTCCAGTTTTCAGCACAATTGGAAAAAATACATTTTGAATACTTTAATAAAAGTTATAACTAGTCAAATTAAGAAAGAATAAAGAATTTGTCAGATTTTTGAAAATATGATGATTATTCTATGATATTACTTGAGATTATTTAAAGAAAATGTACTATATTAAATCTGTGTTTAATTACAGCAAAATATTAAATTTTATACCTGTTCACATAATTCAAGTTGTGTGTTTTTATTTTTATACGTTTAACTTTGTTGGTTACAACATTATTAAATTACGCTATTTCGTAATTTATGTAGTCAATTTTATTGCTTCGCTTTTATGCGGTGTATTCCGAAGGGATGTTATTAAAAATGTATATTTTTAACGTCGTCATGTGGAGAGATGTAGACGTAGACTTACTTCGCAGTCTCGAAAGTACGCGACATCCACATTTTAGAGCTTATAAACTTTCAATTGCTTTCAACCTTTGATGCGATTTTAATGGTCCAAAAACACTTAGCGAATTATAATTCATTAGCGATTGAAACAAACTTTGATATTCCTTTAACGTTTATTTATCTCGTTTGGTAATAAATATTGAAAATAGTTTTTTTTTACTTCCTAATTAAAGGTAATTAATTGAACAGTATTTGGAATGCAATTAGTAATCGATTATCGCTGCGGTTTTAGGGTTTCAATCCGCAAATTAATGACCAGATATGTTTCAATTAAAATCCAATGGAATTGAAATTATACGTGTATTTTCGCATGAATAATTTTATGGTTGTTATTAATGTATACATCAATGTTTAAAAGTTTATAACAAGAAATAAGTATATTTCTAAAGATTTTGTTCTTCGTTTCTTGATGCATCAACAAGCAATTTATATTTATAAAAATAATTAAATTAAAAAAAATGTAATAGTTTAATTAATTGTTACATAAATAAAGCACATATTTAATTAAATTAATTTGTTAAATTAATTATATAAAATGACAATTAATTTCGTAGTTTCATTGTTTACTCAATAAATTGACATAATTTTTGAAACTATAATAATTGTAAATAAACACTTATAAATGAAATTTAGGAAATATTTAATAAATAATTTCAATTAATTTATTAATAAATTGTGAGAAAAATGCAATTAATCAAATATTAAAAACGTGTAAAAAAATAAAGAAAAAAAAATGGTTTTCTTTTGGATAAAATTAAAATATTTCAAGTTTTATTAATATAAGCAATTCTATTGTAAATGAAAAATAGATATTTTATTTTATATTTTCTTGGTTTGTTGATGCAACTTATTTTACAAATCTTTACAAGAAAACAATGTAAAATATTATTTACATAAGTTTTAATTTAGAAGAAATTATAACATATTTAACGGTTAAGGAAATAAAAATTACAGCAATTGCGAGTTGCTGCTTCGATCAGTCACTGGAATTTCAATACAAACTAAATTTTAATTTCTCAAAATATTTTTTTATACATAAATAATCATTTTCTCCCCTATATACAGTCCAATACCTTTTTCTTCGGATTTAAAGTCCTCGATTAATCCGGTTTCAGTACGGGATTATACTGCATTATGCGAGTTGTAGCTGTATTACTTTTTTATATTTATAGAAATAAAGCAATTAAATAATAAATATTGATTTTATAGATATAATAAATCTGTATTATTTTTATATTTATAGAAATAAATCAATTAAATAATAAATATTGATTTTATAGATATAATAAATCTGTATTATTTTTGTAAGTAAAGAGATTGCACAAAATATTGAATGAAATTTGTGCAATTTATTTCTCGACATGTGTAGTACAGTTTCCAATATGTTTCATAGTGATTTGTAGTATTGGATTGAAAAATAATATTTACAAGAGAAAAGGAAGGTATAAATCGTTTGCGACATTCACGTTATTGAAATGAGTTTATTTTTACATGAAAACTCTATTATTTTTTTACTGAAGTAAAGAGATTGCATGAAATTGATGCAATTTGTTTTCGACATATTTAAATTTCTCAATGTTTCGTAAAAGTGAATTTAAATTTTGTAAAATTAACTTAGATAATTTCTTGATTTATTGATGTCAATATTAAACACTTTTATTTAATTTTGAAATTTTCATTACATTAAAAGTTTTGATCCTTTGGATTCAAATTAATGTTTACATGAGAAGATGTTTATGAAAGGGAAAAATAAGGAACAATGCAATTCAACAAATAATACAAAATTATCAAATTATTTACAAAACATAATTTGATTAATAATTTTATGATTTATTTTATACGAAATTTGTATGAAAAGAGAAAGTATAAATTATTTGCGTCATGTATAAAGATGGAAAGTTACAATTTAATTATTTGATACAAAATTTTATATATTTTTAAATTATTTAGAAAATAATTACAAAAAACATAAATTAAATAATATTAATGAATATAATCGATAATTTTGTGGCATTATTGTTTTTAGAAAATATTCGAATAAATAAAAATTAAAATTGACCATAGATTTTTTTCACGAATTTGTATTATTTTTACATGTCTATGCAGTGGGATGAACGAAATATTGAATGAAATTGATGCAATTTGTTCTCGACATATGTAATGGAGTTTCACTATGTTCCATAGTGATTTGTAGTATCGAATTGAAAAATAGTGTTTGCATGAGAAGAGGAGGTATAAATCGTTTACGACATTGAAAAAGAAAGAACGATACAATTTGTAGGGTTGGCAGAACGTTGAAGAAGAAAAGAAGACAAAAAAAAGTAGTATCAAACAGAAATAGTCTAATCCAATTTTCAGGATTCTATCAAGCCTGTGCAGCGAGCAACATTTTGCATAGGATGCTTCGATAATACCAGACTGACAGTGATTCAATTCAATACGATCGCTGTTAACAAAAGGCCTCTCGGTGTATGTCGTCTTTTATGCGTGGCGGGTTTTGCGTAGGCGGCGGCATCGGTGGATTAGGTTGTTGTCAGGGGTGGCGGAGACGACGGCTGAAGCTCAACAAATATGTTTATATCGAGTTTCATAGCGAAAGCACTTTGAAGCCGATGATATTTAAAACTGGAATCGATTTCAAAGTACCGAAGTTCTCATCCTCCTCGTCATTCAAACCAATTAACTACCCCGAAAATACAATCGATTGAAAACGGAGAAAATACAAACGGAAAGGAAAATAAATTAAAGAGGAATTAACGAAATTTGTTACAGCCTGAAGGGGTGGACGAGCGGGGTTTTAGAGGGTCGTTCTCCTCGTTCCGATCGACGTCGTCGGAAGGGATGAAAAAAAAAATATAAACGTGGAACAAAAATAAACAGCGAGGATAAAAATAAAGCACGACCACGTCGCAACCAATTACTTTCGCAACGGGAATTAATTTATTGTCGCCTGTAGATTTATCGATTCGTCCCTTATAAAACATCGAGGCTTTTCTGTAGAAAGATCTGCTGCTTCTGGAACGAAGTTAGACTTTGTGTGGGGGACGGGGGTTGAAAAAGCACATTAAGAGGAATGAATGCGGTTGTAAAATGCACCGTTAAAAAACGGTAAAAAAATATTAATTGCTGCTGTTAATGGACCATACTTTCAGGTGAAATTGATTTTGCGAACGAAGCCAAGAAATATTAAAGAAATTGCATCTTGAAATTAAAAGAAAATCAAATTTTTAATAAGAAATTTGTTGAAATGTGAATATTATTTTTAACTTACGTTCACGTCACAATATTACGTCAAAATAATCTATTACGTTGATGTTCGCATAACTAAACTTAACTATACATCATTTTGTTAAAAATAAATGCTTTTTTTTTTAAATAAAAAATTTTCAAATACAATTTATCAATAATTTAAATATTTCAAAAATAAATATATGAAAAATGTTATTTCTCAAAACATATTTTTGCATTGAATCATTGAATGTAAATTTGGATTTTAATTTATATTATACTTGTTTTTTTAAACTGTATTTTTGCTCAGTTTAAGAAATATTAATGTGACAAAATGTGATGTTGACGTTGTTCGGTTTAAAAACAGAATTTTCGCATGCTTTTAGAAATATTGACGTTACGTTGATGTTCTTATTGACGTTGCCGGATTGTAATGTGATAGTGACGCTATTATTTTTATTATACTGAAGAGATTTAGCAAGATTTGACGTTGTCTTTTTTAAAACTAAATTTTCACACGATTCAAGAAACATTGATGTACGTTTCTGTTATTGTTGTTAACGTTGCTGATTAGTTCCCGGTTAGTGACGCGATGTTGACTTTTAATATAATTAGATGTGAATTAAAAAATATAATTTCTTACAAGAAATCGCACTTCTTATATAATAAATTTTATATGGATCTGAGTTATGAGCACTAGTCATTCACAGGTAGTTAATACGTCTAGCACGTTATATTCTATGTAGTTTTCAAGGAAAATAGTCGCATTTTAAAGAAACGAAAGTTTGTTACATAAGAGAGACCTTGTTAATAATACGTGACAACAATTTGTCACAAAAATATAAATTGTGAAACAAAGATATATTATTTATTTATTTACACATTTTTATTTGCTAAAATTTAGACCTAAATCATTATAGCGAATAATATATATAAATTCTTAACAATTCTTAAAAAAAATTATTAATTAATTCAAAATTTTTGATAATTAACAAAATGTGTATACAAATTAAATAGTTTCATTAAATTAATTAAATCTCAAAATTATTGTAAATCATCATAGTTTCTAGTTTTACTACGCCCCAATTACTACGAACAATTTTGTGTCATAGGTTAAGAAACGCTGTTGTACCTATTGTTTTTTTACTTGAAGTAAAGTAGATTTGGTTCTAATTAGATGTTATAATATTTTAAAATGATTAATTACAATTGATACATCATTTATGTAACTAAATTAATGCATGTTTTCTCTTGATAACTGTGTTTATCTGTGACAGCAAAGATATTACTATAATAAATTTAAACAGTAATCAGGAGGTCGTTAATAAGTTTGTTATATACAAAAAGAAATATGACAGAAGCCTGACATAAACACATTAGGGAAGATCCGCATTGCGCCATTAGAGATGGACGGACGTTCAACTTGTGGTCGGTATTCCCCCCGATTAACCTACTTATTTATAATCAAGTTAATTCGCCACTGACCCATGGTGCCGTCCGGAAGAGTCCTGATCAGGTCACCGGATTCCCGTATAATCATTGTGTACTACCCTCGTTCAGTAATGGGTTCATGTGAACCCATTTGTTCATTCTGCAGATAGATAAAACATACATTTTGAAAATTGAATTTACTACTTTGTTCAATGAAAATTCAGTTTATTTGAAATTTTCAATCCACGCTGTTCGAAGCCTCAATATGCTGAACTATTACTATTTTATATTACAATATATACTACAAATAACTAAAGTTAACTTCTTTTTCTAAAATTTCACTTTTGAAGATAATTATTACATTTCTAATGATTTATTATTGTTACTGTTTTCAGGATTATAAACTCAAGCATATGGCTGAGATGCAACAGTCTGTCGTCGCCGATTCAGATACGAGACAACAGTTGGGTGGACAGGTCGTCCAGTGGGAGGAGAACTTGGAGCGTCTGCATTGCGAACAATTCCGTCTTAGGTGTTACATGGCCAGCTTACAGAGCGGAGAACTTCCTAACCCGAAGGTAAGCACGAAGTTATTTGGGTACCTTCGTTACTACGCAAGCATTCCATGTGGGAAAACCTCCAACAATTTGCAATCTCAACATCTTGTAAACGCGCCTTTGGCCAACATTACTCGGCCCAAAATTATTTGCGAACGAAAAGTTAAACCGGAATTTGCAAAATTTTATCATGTCCGAAGTTTTATTACCTTTCGATAATGTTTTGCTGAAAGCGAAATTTCAACATCTCATTCTCATTATGATGGATACATCATATTACTTAATTTTATTTTGTTTATCACGAAAAACAAACGTTATTCCTTATATTTATTTGGTATTCGTCAATTTTGGTACTCTATTCTACATAAGTTACCAAAGGTATTATATAGCTAATCTTACTGCACCGTATAGCTAATTTAAAGTTAAAGGATTGTCAGTTGGTAAAAATTGGATTCAATACCTTTCCTGGGTATTGATGACATTACTAACATCGTAAATATACTTAAGTTTATAATTTAGTTAATTTAATGTGCATAGATATAGTAATGTAAAAGTCGTCACAGAAGAAGGATATTTATCTAGAAGAAGATGGTTCTAACAACTTTCTGGACTTAATCGTTTCCTTAAGAATATTTTAGAATCATATGAAAGGAGTAGATCAGTGTGTACTTTGTGATATTGGTCTACTCCTTTCATGTGATTCTGATATTCCAAGTTACAGGAAATGATTAAAGGACGTCGCTGCGAGAAGATTCCACAAATCATTTGAAATATTTACTCTACGCCAGAAAGCAAATATATTTTTGTTTTTAACTTAATAGATATTATGACATGATTGTCATTATATAAAATGTAAAAAATAATATTTAGGGAAAAAAGAAGTAAGTTTATCTAAAGAAACCAAAAATATATATTTCAAGGATTAACATTTCAACGTCATTAAGGTAATAAAATGGATAATTTTCAAAAACTTGTACGTTGTGTATCATTTTCTGAAGAAACATTATAAAAGAAAATTTCAATTGAAGAACGAAATCATTGAATATTCTGGTATCTAAACTAGAAAATATAACTCTTAGGAAAGAATGCTGATTAATGTTCATTAATAATATATATTTTTATACGATCCAAATTATGAAAATTCTATAGTGAAATTATTATAGTTAAATATTAATATGTTAAAAACTGCAAATAATTATAAAAAATGTAGTCGAGTTAAAGAATTCATAGTATATGTAAATTGTACTTAACCTCTGGTTAATTTACAAAAATTAATAATTTATTGTTTGTATAAATAAGTTTCAATAGTTGAGATGAATTTACTCTATTGTTTAGTAACACTTTTAACAAATACATGAATATTAATGAATATTTCGTAGTCTGGTTTAAAAACTTTGAATTAGAAATGTTAAATGTGTAATTAGCCGAATATATCAATTTATAAAACGAAATATAAAAATGTATACCTAATATTTTAAAATTAAATGTGAAGGCTAATTTAACAATGTAATGCTGTAATCACACTATGAATGAAATGAGACAAAAATGTGTGTTGTCCACAATTTGTTAATATTAAAATTTTCCTAAAAGTTGGGTTTAAGTTACAAAATACTTAATTTGTTAGTTCACTTGATATGATGTTATGTCACATGTCATACATAGTACGAATATAGTAAATATTATATTGTAATACGTTATTTTTTTTATTATAATTGTATGATGTTCTGTTGAACTAAACATCATCTAAATCTAGGATGAGCTTGTATTGTAGTTATATGTAGCATAAACTCTGGAACTGGACAATGCGATTGGTATTGTAGCGTAAAGTTAGTCAGGAAAAGGAAAGCAGAAACATTTACGATTGCGGTAATCCCAGATATTACCATGTCACGGTTGAATATTTGGAACAATAACGGTTTTACCCGAATTGATTTTACATTTCCGCATAGACGTAACTATATATTTCGTAGTGCCTCGTTTAGAAGTTTCGTTGGAAAATCTGGGAGAGCCGCCAATAAATTATTAATATAAAATTCCCGCCCGACGGCCTCTGTATTATCGAGTTTCGAAGACACTCGCAACTTTTTCCGTATCGGTCGGTTATTACTTATTTTCCGCCAACTTCCGTCGGGCACGGACCCAGAAAATAATACAAAATCGTATAGGAAGTAAAAAAAAAAACAAGAAAAATAGAGCAGATGAAGAGAGGCGGAAAATTTTGCAGTTCGCATACGCTCTCGTAGTTGGCGTGAGAGGAGTGTGAGAGTATAGGAGAGGAGAGAAGATAGATATACCAGTACAACTAACGATCTGTTCGCCTGATCCGAGCCCATATTTCAACTCGTTCTCTCATCCTGCCGATGGCAAGATTAAAAGGGAAACTTTGATTCATTACTAACTTGACTGCAGCGAAAGACAATGGGGCGGAAAATAACGAACTTGTGTTTTTGCCTCTATTGCAACCATTTTTTTTATGTCTGCTAAATGTCTAAAGCTTTCTAAATTGATTTCCTTTTCTTTTGATCATTTCAATTCTGAATAACTCTTTCAGTTTCATATTAATTTTTCAGTATATTCACATGTTCATTTTAATCAATGTGATAGTTTGAAGACTACACACATATTCAATATTTTTAAAATACTAATTTTGACATTTATAATTACTAAACTAATTTCTCTATAATTTTAAAATTACTAATTTGGACACTTTTTCAACCCATGATTACTTTAATTACATTTTTAATTTTTGTTGTGTTTTCTTTTCAGTTATTTTTACGTTTTCAGGGCGTTTTTTTGAGTTTATTAAAATATTTTCTTTTTAATTTGCATCTGGTGAAAAATAGATATAAACGTTCAATAAATTGAGATTGATGAGATTGGTAAAATTTTATCAGATGCAGACGTTTTTAATGTTTTCTTTTTGTTTTTCATATTAATATTAAGTAGGTGATCGATCATAGGCCAAAACTTGTTAAGTCGAAGCTGAAGGCGATAAATCGACACATAATGGATCGAAAAACGTGTACACAAGTAAGGAAAGTGAAAATAACACAATAAAACTAACAGCACTCACAAAAGCGTGAAGCTAAACTAAAATAATCATAACATTATTACACTGTCCAAATATTAAAAAAAAAATAACAAAGCTTATTATATAAAAAAAAATCACATTCTTTTACAAATTATTTCTAATAAATACTTTTATTCCTAATAGTTAATTCTCGATTTTTGTAAATTATTGCAACCTAAAGTTGATAAATTTTCAGTATTCTTGTTAAAGAGAGAATTATTCTGATCATTCTAATAAAGTACACTTTTTTTCTTCATTTTGTATTTTTTATGGAAATTATACAAATTTATAAAATAAATTATTGCAATTTAAATGATCAGAACTCTTATTAGGCAAAGAATTATTGATTTGATACTTTCTTTTCTTTGTAAATTTTCTTTTGGAAATCATACAAATTACAAACTATAAATTGAACAGTTACAACGATTTTCGTAGTTTAAAACTTACGAGTTTTAAGTAACCTGTTCGTTTTACAAACTTTTCAAATTTAACAATATTCGTAGTTAAGTTTTTGCAACTAGTAAATTTCTATTAATTATTTGATGAATCAAAGTTAGTATAAATATAAATAAATATGTACATGTTAATATAGACTAGACTCTTAATATTTTCATTAATCATTCAATTAAAAAAGTTAAGCAATATTTAACTCGGATAGGTGATTTTTTACCAACTCAAGAGTACTATAATTGTTCATAATTATACTAAATAAGATTTTCAAAAGTAAAAAACTATAATATTTTACACAATTTCACGAAATAATCAACGTAATTAATGAAAATGTAAACATAATAATTATTCATTTTATTTGCATAAAAATACTTTTTATAATGAAAGGAAGAATCAGATATATCAAAGTTGTTGATTTAATCACTGTAATTGACATAAAACGGGAAGTATTTACATCGAAATTACGATTTAAATATTAGTCCTTCTGACACTAATTCTTTTAGAACCATTTGCATAACGGATAAACCTATAAATATCGAGGACGTCGTTAGTTTTACTCTTCTCTCTCTTTCAATTTTTTTGTCATTCATTCAATAGAGCTATTTCCCAATTTCCCCGTTTTCCGTGCGGGATCGTAAATAAAAAATAAATAAATATTTAAACTGCCATTTTGTCTGGCCCGGTGCGATTTTGATAGATAAATTGCGGTTTGCCCCGGTTGGTAATTTATTGGAAAACACGTTGATATTCCATGGTTCACCCGATAAATTGGGGCTGCAAAGCGCGCACCAGACGTGAATACCAACAAAAAAATCACCACACACACACACAATCTTTTTTTTTTCAACTCCCCCAGCATCAAAATATAGGCTAATCACTGCATCTCTTTATTTAATGCATCGATAAAAAAAAATGGGGGAGTAGGGAAATTTATATCGTACGACATTATCTTCCGGAAAATTATTTTCCCTACAAATGAGAGAGTATTTCCACGTAGATATTTGCTTTTTATGTGGGACGGAAGCTGTGATCTGTGTGAATCGAATATTTGGAGCGTGCACGAAGCTTCTGCTCCTCGAACAAAGAACAAAATACAAGAAAAGGAGATACGTGAACTGAAAAAAAAAACGAAAGAAAACACCGTCCTCTCAATCTCTTGTACAGCTTCGCGGAAATTTAACATTTTTCAGCATCCGCATTTTATGTCTGTTTCGTAGATAAAAAGCTAAAATAATTGTTTGCTGCTTTACTTCATTTTTCTCGTCCTTTGTGATTGGCTTCCTTTTTTCATTCCTTTTCCTGGTAACTGGAATCTTCTGAACATAATTAGGAAATTCAATAGCGCAGGCTGAAGGAACTCTTTTACTTCTTTTTTCTTTATTCTACTTGTTTTGAGCTGAAAACAAACGTTTCGATTTTTCAGTCTTTGCTGACGCACGTGTCGAGAGCAACGAAGAACACGCTGAATAAACTCGGAGTGTTCACGGTGTCGTCCTTCCATGCATTCATCTGTGCAAGAAGTCCTTCACTTCTGAACAATCTTCTGGCAGGAAGAGGAGCCACCAAGAGGAGACCTCCGATGTTATCCAGATCAAACAGCGGATCCAGCAGAAGATCGATGCAGGTAACGAACTTTCCCTACTGTTGCACTTTCTATATTTTTGTACACTTAACCCATCACAACCATCAATAAGTTTCTAGTAGAATTATATAATATATTAAATATATACAATTTTCAGTTTGAGTTTCAATTAATTTTACACAAATTGAATACATCATTCGAATTTAGTCTATTTGAAGTATTAAGTAATTAAACTAGATCATTTTTTGCCAATTCATTTTAAGTGTAACCTACCAATTAATATTGAAGAAAAGAAAGTTATCTTTTTGCTGATATTTTCAAGATTCTCTAAATATATCAATTAACAAAATATAACAAAAATATACAATTTCATAATAATAACTATATATTTTGTTGTTCAGTATACGTCTAAATAAAATAATTGGTATTTAAATGGATAAATTCTTAAAAAAGAGAATTTTGAAGGTAGTATCAACTGTTTTTTGTTGCGAAACTGCTGTGTTTTATTATGTTGTGGCGTATTTCGCGTTTCTGCAGAGCTAACGTCGAAGCTCTAAAAAAGACGCATAGAACTAAGCGAGGTCTCCTGTATAAAAGATATGGCGAATATATCCGCCGCATATCCACAAAGAGTTAATATGTAAGTCATGTTCTGTTGGATAATTTCGTTTGTAAAATGAAAATTACTAATTAAATACAATCAAAAACTAATTTGCGAGAATGGATTTAATTAGTGAAATCAATAAGTACATATTAATGAGTGTATTCGAATTATTTGAATTTCGCTGTGCGAATTTCGTGTTAATCAATATTTTAAATTAATTACATTTATTTGCCACTACTCATTTGGCTGGCCCCTATTTTCTTTCAATTTTAATGCATTCAAATGTTAATTAATATTTATTCAAAATTAATGGATTGCTGTTCCTATCAAAATGTATAATATATGAAATTATAAATCACTAATGAGAAACAAGTGATTCCGAAATTGACAGTTACTTTGATATTATTGCATAAATAAAGATAGGATTAGGTGTAAAGGGAAGTGCTGTATCTTCGAATGCTCATTAATACTGCTCTTAGTATTTCTATTTCTGTGTGTATATTAATATATTCTCGTATGAATATCAGAAAGCGCGCATGAAATATTACAGATGACTTTTCGGAGATTTATGTTGATGCAATTACACGAAAACCCTTTTTGCGAAATCGCATTGACTTATTACGTAGAGAGAGAAAAAAAAACAGATTTGTGTCAAGGTTATGAATGGAAATAACTCAATTTAATTTTGATTTACAGAGTTTTTAGACTTAATTTTCGGAATGTCTACTTACTTTACACTTGCCAATTAACTTTTTAAATAGTAGAGTAACTGACTAATAAAAATCTGGAATTTTTTGAAGTACAGAAATACTTAGTATAGCGCGAGTAATCGGTTTTGCCAATATTCCGGACTGTTTGAAGACGGACTAATCGAGGAATTAAATACATAAAAAAAAACGGACAAAAAGAGATTTAGTATTCAGACTTAATTTTATGAATGTATATCTACTTTGTACTTGCCAAGTAACTTCTGAAATTGTAGAGTCCGTGATTAAGAAATATCTGTATTAGAAGTACAAAATTAGAATAAAATTGTCTGTATATTTGTTCTTTGCAAACAGATGAATTCTCGTGAGGAGTCCGAAAATACAGTGAAAGTATCTCTTCCGGATTCTGCAACTGCTACTGTTTACGTAAGGGATGCCATGTCCGTAGAAGAGTTCTTGGCAAGTGGCTGTGCCAGGAAGAGTCTGAATGCCACAGAGCATTTCATTCGTGTCAAAAAGAGGAGAGACATGGAAGACCATAATTACTTTGTGCCACACCGTAGTGATTTGATAGCAACATATGTAAGATTGATTAATCTTGTCCATTTGAAGTCCTAATTATTTCTTTTTTTTTTCTGATTTCAGTTACATACACATGAAATCGTAGAAGTTTGTGCCAAAATCCTTTATCAAGTAGAATTATCTAGAAGTACGTTAGAACAAATGTGGGGCTTCAGCGTCGAAGCTGAATTAGTAGAGAACGCCGATAGACAGGACGAACTTTGCTGCTACGTGAGCCGTGTCGAAGATAAGAGTGTGGCCATGCAAAACGGTAAGTTCCTTTGCTTCTTCTTTTATTCCCGAATCCGTGCTTCATGTATGCCGTATGAATGCATGCATTTGCTCACAGCACTAAACCCATGGGGATAGCATAAATTTACAACCGAATCCGACACACTTTATAGGTATACCACGATCCTTAAAAACAAGTTAAATAAAACTTTAATGCAACACATTACCACTCCCTTGTAACTTTTCTGCTCTACAAGATAAATATACTAATATTTTTATATTCTTTAGTATATCTAAAATGTTAACTATTCATATCTATATCTTTAGTGTACAATAAAGTTTGCAAAGAAGTTATAGACAAGAATTCAATTCTATGTTTAATTCAAAATTAATTTCAATATTTTTATTATTATGTTACCTGATGGCTCAACTTTTTAAGTTGGTATAATTTTTTTTATCAATAACAACATTTGTACAAAAAAATAATTAATATCTATTAGAACATTTATAAATTAACTCAAGTTGTTGAAATTACATTAAAAATATATTTAAAATGTAAATACAACTTTAGATTTACTATTACCGGTTTCATCGAATATCGTACATTTAACACTTGATATAAACGTTTGTCTACCAATTATAGATATTTACTTGGAAGTTTCTCTTAAAAAGTTTATGGACTTCAGACTTTGTTACATGAAGACATCGATCCTTCAAGAATATTATCCGATACAATTGTGAAATATCGTCCATCCATCCAAGAATTATAATTAATACTCGTTGTTTAACTTTATTAAGCTTTAAACCGTCAAAAAAATGAAATAGACGCTACAGGATAATCCATTAATTACAAATTTGCTATTTATAATATAAATTATGCACTTGTTTTTTACATCAATTTTAATTGTATGGAAACGAATTTGCTATAAGCTGATGTTTTTGCAAGGATGTTCCATTTTCTGTGTTTCGCCTTTGGGAAGTTTATTTTTGGCTTCATCCGTTGAAGGAAGGAAGGAATGAGAAGGAAAATACGAAGACTGAAGAATGTCTGAAAAATAAATGGTAAAATAAAACGGCAACTCCGGATTTGATCAATGTTTGAAAGCCCTCGAGCGGTGAACCAACGCTTCCGAGGAATATTAATGGAATCAAGTCTGTGTACAATTTACGGCGCCGACAAAATTTCATTAAGGATTTATTTGATTTATATCTGGAAATGTACAGTGGTGCACATCGAAAAAAAGAAAATAAACGAGGAAGAACGAGAATTTATATGTACACTCGACCGTCGAGTCAAGAGCTTCGTTTATAACGAGACAGTGCAGAGGGTGGCATATTTATTTATGTTTAAATTTAACCAATCAGAATGATGGACTTTAGTACCTTGTCAAATTTTAACCTTGTAATATGAGTTTTTAAACTGTTTAATACTTGTTAGAATTAATGATACATCATAACTATTCTTGTCATCAGACAAAAGTGTTTATCAGGTGTACCAACTACGTTATGCATATGACAGATCATTATACAATAGAAGCCTAGTGTGGATAACAACATTAAGTAATATTTTAACTCTAAAATCAAAGGGGCCTCAATTCTTGAACTGGGCCTAGTTAATTTAAAAGAAAAATCTTAATTTTAGACTGCAAAACGCCAATTATCTGTGATTATATAATATTTATATATTAATACCATTGTAATAATCGTAATAACATGGTAATCGAAAAAAATTAATTATTTTATTGAATTTTATATACAGATAACTATTTCTTCTAGATATATCCGCTTTTAATGTTAATTTTGTTGGAGATTTATGGTAGAAATTTACGGTTTAGGAGTAACGCTGAGGAGGTTGGGTACACTAGAGATTTGCTTTAATGAGATTTAAGTAGTTGAATCCGGGTTGATTTAGTGTGATCCACAAGGTAGAGAGAAGAGGGTGTGTTCAGGGTGGGAATAGCTTCTGCAGGTCGGGTCGTATATATGCCACAGGACGCCTCAGGTGTCATAAAGATGTGGCAGGGCGATTCCCGGCGGGCGTAATTCAGGTTAATTTTGGTGTTTGTGTCCTGTAGGTATAATAAAGGGCGACGAGATTATGGTGATCAACGGGGCGATCGTTTCCGATCTGGACATGATGTATTTGGAGAGCGTACTGCAGGAGGAGCTCGCCCTCTGCATGATGATGAGATCGTCCAGGACTGAACCACCGGAGGTGTCCTCAATCCTCAGAGCTACAGACGACATAATCGAGAGCTTAGTGTGTCCTCCACCTCCAACGGAGCCTCCTGGAATCAGCGAGGAGATGATCTCTGGTTTAATCGTCCCGGCTCCAGGTAACATCTCGGTCTCGATTTGTTTCGATCAGAAACCAATCGAATTGGTTTTCATTGAACCAGGCAAGGACCGTTTCGAGGCGGAGACGGTCGTGGCGAATGCTGGCGATTCCTGCATCAAGGTCACCTCTCGTACCAACTCCTTCGAGATCGAGAATTTGCTCAAAACGGCCGAACAGGTGACCGGATTCTGCCGTTCGCCTGTCGAGACCCGGAAGTCCAGTCCGACTGGAAGTCTGGTCAGCAACACCTCGCAGACGCAGACCGGCCTCGGTAGACAGCTCAGCGATGCCGAGAAGCTCAGGAAAGTCGTTATGGAACTAGTGGATACCGAAAGGGCCTACGTTAAAGTAAGAATACAAAACAAATATCTCATTCGATACTAATGCATCCTCTGTACAATTTCAGCATTTAAACAACCTTCTAGAAAATTACTTAGAGCCGCTCAAGAAAGAAACGTTCTTATCGAACGCCGAAATTAACGCACTGTTCGGTAACATCCAGGAGATCGTCACGTTCCAAAGGCAATTCTTGCAGAACTTAGAGGAAGCCCTGGAACTGGAACCAGACTTCAACAAGTTCGACTTCCCAAGCCAATTTAAGGTAACTGCTCCAATAATCTTCATATTAATACAGTTTTCTTAAAATTATTCCAATTATCAAATAATGTTCTTATAGAAATGAATACTAATAAAATGTAAATTATTCTTTCAGAACGTGCTTTTCTCAGTTGGAAGCGCCTTTTTATACTATGTGAATCATTTCAAATTGTACAGTTCCTTCTGTGCAAGCCATAGTAAAGCTCAAAAAG
The DNA here is from genome assembly GCF_001412225.1 of Nicrophorus vespilloides. Taxonomy (NCBI): domain Eukaryota; kingdom Metazoa; phylum Arthropoda; class Insecta; order Coleoptera; family Silphidae; genus Nicrophorus; species Nicrophorus vespilloides. The sequence goes on along the minus strand of NW_017096215.1, from coordinate 63,096 downwards.
TCCTTCATCCAAGTAAGTGCAATAATTAGTTATATCATATATTCAACTAATCTTCTTCATTCCTCTAAATAATAGTGATATATTCGCAGTTGTATATAAAAAAAACTCCTGTTTTCGTTTTGGCGTTTGTAATTTGTGTTTACTTATGATATGGATTTTCCCGCAGATGAAGGAAACCAAGCACTGCAAGATTTTCTATCCACAAGGAACCCTAAGCAGCAGCACTCCTCGACATTAGAATCGTATTTGATAAAGCCAATTCAGAGAATCCTCAAGTACCCGCTGTTGTTGCAACAGTTGCGCAACTTGACTGATCCCAATTGTGATGAGCATCAGCATTTAGTTGGTAAGTGGTCGTGATCGTTGTGCATTTACACTTACGTTTGATGTAGAATGAAACCTTGACCTGGATTTGTGAAAATTGATGTTAATTGTGTTTGCAGAGGCCCTTAAGGGCATGGAAAAAGTGGCGGAGCATATAAATGAAATGCAAAGGATACACGAAGAGTACGGAGCCATTTTCGATCATCTCTTCAGGCAGCACCAGAAATCGTGCAAGCAACCAATCGATCTCAGTCCCGGGGATCTCCTGTACTACGGAGGTGTCGAGTGGCTCAACATCTCCGATTTCCTGGGAAAGATTAAGAAAGGATTGGAGTTGCACGCTATGTGTTTCGTGTTCAAGTCGGCTGTAGTGTTCCTATGCAAGGAAAGATTACGTCAGAAGAAGAAGTTAATGGTAAAAGAGAATACTAATCAAGGGAAAATGTAGCCTTTTAATCTTTGATTTTTGTTTCGTAAAGGGCGTTGCCAGTAAAGGAAGTGCCTCAGAAGTCGAAATAATTAGATATCAAGTGCTAATTCCGGTGACGGAAGTTCAGGTGCGGGCGTCCTCCGCCAAAGACATGGATTCGCATTTCCTTTGGGAGTTGATTCACTTACGCAGTCAGTTGCAAAGGAGATCCGAAAAGGTCTACGTTCTATCAAACAGGTAAAGTACAAGGGGGTTAATAGTTTATTGGAAGTTTGTGGAACGGAAATTTGCAATTTGTTTGTTTCTGTTTCCTTTATCTGTTTGGTTTGCAGTACTGGCGATTTCAGGAACGCTTTCCTGAAGACAATTAGACAGATCATCAGGGAATCGGTCCGCAACATGTCCATTCCGGCAACGAAGCCTGGTACTGGACCCGGCATCCTTCTGGTCACCGGCCACAAGGATTCCATGAACAGCCAAACTCTGGAACGCCCAGCGCCCAAATCCATCATAGTCCAAGGATCACACACCCTTGGAAAAACGAAACGCTCGAAGTCCTCGCAACGGCATTCAGCAGGTAACATCGACTACGATGCTAGTCAGGACGTGGAAGAACCCCAACCCTCGGCGTTCCGGTCACGTAGTAAGACCGTTGGGGACGCTGCAGGTATATTAATAATACATATATAAGAAATTTGAAGATTTCCCAACGACTTCCATGTTACAGCCGCTGAAGCTAAAGGCGTCAAATCCGAAGGAGAAGAAGATTCTCAGACTGGCATCGTCGTACCCGTTAAGAAATCAGGCCTTGGAAGAACACCCAACCATTTAACTTTAAGGTAATCATCATCAATTAGTACTTCATTTTCGAATAGTAGTTGTAGAAGATTTAATATTGTTATTTATTTTTTCTTTTAAGAATCTTCTTCCAGGATTTAGATACATGAAAACACAACAAACATGAAATTTTCATTCGAACCAATGGAATGCACGTGTCATTACATTTTCAGTATTATATTGTATTCTATAAACTAATATAGACCATTTATTTTAGTCATAATGAATTTAAATGGTATAACATATTTTGGTAATTTTGAATGTATTTTCTATTTATAAAATTACTATTCAAGCACATTATATAACGACTTAAATACTCATCACATATTAGTTTTATTAAATATCGATTAAGTAAATGTATTTATATTAATTATTTGATAAATAAATTAGAAATGTGAAAATGGTTGCATTTCTACATAGATTATTTCATTAATATGAAATGTCTGTTAGTTTCTTATTAAAGAGAAAGTATACTTTATTCCTTTAATAATGATAATTTAGTATTTATAAGGAATTCTTTTTATATAACTGCATGAATGTAAATGCAGTAGTGATTTATGCTTTCTTTTTGTGATATGTGTTGTAGTACAACATCCACGTTATCAGCTGGCAGCACAGGAAGCCAGGCGCGTCTCATTCAGTCCTCGCATCAGCCGGAAAACTATCACCCGATTCAAGTCGAAGAGTTAGGTAAGCAGCACGTAAAGACAGTGAAAGCGGAGGTGCACGAGTCCCGTAAAAAGTCACCGAATCGTTCCCCGAACAAACGGGCCGTCTCGCTGTGCTCCGTCCCCAGCGCAGGCCCCTCCTCCGTTATCTCCGTCGACCAATCGGCGTCGCGGAAGGAGTCGGCGACGCCGTGCCATTCGCGCAAATCGAGTCCGAATCATTCGAGAAAATCGTCCCCTAGCCAATCACGTAAATCGAGTCCTAGTAAAATAAAGCGCGCGGACAGCGGAAGTCCGAAAACGGCGCGCAAAGCTGCTGAGCCGATTCGGTCCTCATTGAAAAAACCGTCGAGATCTTTGAGCATCGAAAATCCGACGTGCGTCGAATGCTACCTATCCTCCAAAACCGAGAAAGGATAGCACAGCGCGTCCTCCTCGCTCGATCATCAGGAACATCGAATCGTCAAATGCAAATGCGACGAGATCGTTTGCTGATCTACACCGAACAGATCAGCGCTCACTCACGAGAAAATCGCTTAAATCAATACTTCCGTTTCCGTTTACCGAATGTAATCATTTATCGAAAACTCAGAGTGAGAGAACACGAAAAAGAAAAAAAGAAAAGAACGAAAAGAGAGAGAGAGAGAGGATTTAAAAAATAAATAATGATACACGAGTATTAAAGATATGCACCAAAATTATTGAAACTATACACCAATATTAATGATATAATCGAGTCTGCACTTCAGCTTTCTTGTTTTGATGTCGTTTATCGTTCTTTATAATATAATTATTACGAATTTTTCTGTTAATTATAAATTTTCATTTAATTTTATTTATTTTTTTATTGTTATTGTTTTCAAACATACACACATGAACACATCACAAGTAATTTTTTTGTATCGATTATGATTTCTTTTTCTGTTCTGTAGCACCACCCTATTGTCCACGTAAACTAAATCGAATGTACATATACTATTTATCGAATCCCGCTTCGGCATAGTCCGGTAGAGCTTTTTGTAAGTAGATCTAGTGAATGCTTTGTAGTGTGATGAAATCGAGGCGCTTAATCGTCTGAGCATATTTGTTATATGTCTATTGGAATTCTACACAATTCCACCGGAATGTCACGACCCTATATATATATTTATTGTATTTTCTGATCGAAAAAAGAAAGAAATAAGAACGAAAACCCTGGCAAATTATTTTTTTATCTGCACTAAAATCCATTTGATTTATTCCTTCTTATACCTAAAGATAATAAATTTAATTGCATTTTCTACATGCAAAATGTTTATTCCCATGGAATATTTACGTTTTTTCCGAAGGAAACTATGTTCTTCTTTCTAGGAAGGAATTTATCAACACTTAATGCTCTTTAATTGATTTTTAATTGTTTTTTCTATACACAAATTATATAAATAAAATGTAATCAAATTATTAAAATTTAAATTGATAGATAATTGCTTAATTGAAAAAAACTAATTAGAAAGTCGAATATATAATCACAGCATTATTATTTTAATGAATCGCTTGAAATTAATCAATAAATTAATTAAAAATAATTGTAGAAAAGTACTTGTAACGAACATAAAATTAATTAATTGCTTCTTCTATAAAAGTTAAAATTGTATTCTGATAATACGAACGGTTTGTAAATAGTTGTAAATTGTTTTCATTAGGAAATTATTGAATTTTAAATGTAATTAATTCTTATTTATTATTAAGACTTATACACAATTATTTAATAGACAAAATTATGTAATCGAAATATGTATTCCTATAATTATAATGGATTGCACAAATAATAATATAATCGTTATAACTAATTTATTATAGGCAACCAAATGGTCACGTCATGTATAAATCAGATATATTTAGTAATATGAAGAATTAGGATTTAAACTGCAAATTTATTGAAATTGCTGAAAAAAATGGTTAAAATATCAATTAAAGAGCAGAAACCTATATTTTTTGTTGTTGTTGCATCTACACAGAAGAAAATAAGTGTCATATAATAATGTAAGGCTTATTTTCTTTAGAAAGTAAAAAAAATAATAATAATCTCGTTTTAAATGAAAAACTCAATGCAAGAGATGTCCGGAACGAAAAGCAAATATTTGGAAAGCATTTTTTATTTGTGACATTTATTAGTATTCGAATCGTGTGTATATTTTTTGTTTTCTATTATTTAATTTATTAATTGATTGTTTTAAAACTCGGTATAAAAAATATTATTAGTTTATTGCATTCGTGAATTGTTGTTTAACACTACTTAATTAATTAATTTATTTATTTATATCTACAGCTTTAGATGAGTTTAGGGTGGATTTTCTTGGCTTCTGATGATAGGGATTTAAAACTAGTTTATTTCCATTATTTTTCTTTTAAATAAATATTACTAATCCACATGTTTATTTATTTTTTTACTTCTTTGATTATTTTTTTTTATTATTATTTTCAAGATGCTTTCCAAATGTTAATTATTAGGAAATCTTATATAACAGTGCAGTTAAGAAATGTTTTTGAACGTACGCCAAACGTATTTCAAACTGATTCATCTTTGCGTACGAGAATTAAACTCGTTGTTAAATGTTAATTATGAATTTGATGGGTTTCGTTTGAAATGCGTTTTGTACGAGTTTGTTGTATTGGAAAGGGACTAGAAAAGATCAGCTGATGAATGATGAATTGTTGTTGTAGGGTCGCCTGTGTGGAAACCAAGAGACAGTAGTTTAGAGGCAACCTCAACCACCCTCCCGCGCAAGGGCAGGGACTCAGCAGGGCTGAGTTCATCGCGTAAGTCTCTAGTAGACACCACGACAGGCTTGGAGATCCATAACTCGTTTAATCCACAGTAAATAAAGAAAAACTTACACACTCAAATGAGCGAGAGAAAGTGAAAGAGAATATAAGAGAGTAACTAAGAAATTAAACAAAACAAAAAAAAAAGTGAGAAAGAGTAACCATGTGAACACAAAAAAGAGAGAAAGAAATGAGACGAGACGTGTAAACGAAAAAAAGAGAGAAAGATGATACAAAAAAAGAATGTGAGAAAGATTTGAGAGCGAGAGAACAAGAAAAGAAGTTATGTAAAACTCACAATACACACAATTATAATACCAAAGGAAAAAAAAAACTAATTACTTAACTTAATAATCATTATAAACACATAATATTATTACTCACACAATCGTACTTCGAATCAAAAAAAAAGAAAGAAAATTAAGTAAAAAATTAATATTTAAAGCATGCTTGCTATTTACTTAGAGAACTATATACTTGTTTAAGAGAAATGCAATCATCGTTTTGTTTCTCATTTCATTTTCGTTTATTTAGTTATAATTTCTATTATAATTATTATATAATATATAAATATATTACTATGAACTACGGAGGAGTATCTAACATTAACTCTCCTATAAATGTTAGGCAATAATAAATCAATTTCGCTGCGTTGTGTTTCCTTTTCGTTATGATTTCATAGGAAGGAATATTTAAAAGAAAAGGAAAGGTTGATGATGATGATGATGATGAAGAAGCTGAGGATGTGCTGGATGATCTGTTTAGCATTTAATATTTTCTATAGTCAGATTTTATTGTTATTGATGGATTATTTGTGAAAAAAAAAATATGAAAAGATGGCAATCATACTGCAACCAACTGAAGGGTTCGGAGCCGAGTTGGGTTTAGTCAAAGGAAACTTCGAGGGAGGAAAGTTTGTGAAGACTTCTAATGAAAGCAATTGTTTACTGCAATCAACTCGGATCCGTTATTTCTTTAATTTAAATAAATGAATGAAGGCGAAAGTAAAGAATAATATATTACAGGGGTTAAAAGATAAATTGGATTACTGTTACAATTTTATTGCATAGTTTAACTAAGAGGAAAATGATAACCGTTACATTTTTACCCGAAATTCAAGTATACACACACCAACACCGTTTTTTCGTTTTTCGTTGTCGTAACCGTATTATGATTGTTATTATTATTCTTTTTGTATTGTTTTCGATGGATTAACGTCTTTTTTTTTGTTCGTATGGAATCAAGTAAAACGAAAGAAACGAAAATCTAGTAGAAAGAATATATATTAAAGAAAATATTAAAAAAATAAATTAAATGAATAAAGGGGACTAGACTTTGTCACATTATTGATAAACCAAGCAAAAAAAAAAGGAAAAATTATATGATAAAAATTTTTTTAGCGAATAGTTTGAGGAAAAAAATAAAAACGTATGGGAAATGAAACTGTATCTAGGTTTAATACATAGCTAATACATGTATTGTATTACAAGAAAAACAAGTATATACCGAGTTAATTAAATACATTAAAAAAGAGAAGGAAAAGAAGCATTGGGAGTAAGGAAGGAATTTCGTGTATTTAATTAGTTCATTTTTTTTTTGTCGTGTGCCTATTGTTTCGTGATTTATTGTAATTTACGTTGAATTTCATTGGAATTATCGCACAATTTAATTAAAAAACTAATTTGTAAGGCAAATAAGTGAAGAAATGAAGAAAAAAAAATATAAAAATGAAACGTTACTATTTAAACTCCCAGAAGCTCATTTCAGGAACTTCGACGGCTCAAAACTTATTTAAAAAGTAATGAAAGAAAGAAAGAAAGTTGAATAATAAAAAAAAAAATGATTGATTATATAAGTGAAGTTTTTTTCTGTTATGTGTCGCGATTACGATGTTCGTTTTTTCTCTTTTGATATTATTTTTTTGATGTTTTAGTTTTAAATGAACGTTCGGTTTGAATCCTTTCGTTATCGTCAATTGTGTGTGTCTCACTTATACAAAAAAAAAAAGATTAATATAACTTGTTGAAGCGAAAAAAAAATTAATGAATTAATTAATAATGAAGAAACTATTAGACATTATTATATTTATATTGTGTACGTGTATTTGTATGTTCTTTTATTTGTGATAATGTTTAGGTTTGCTTTTGTGGTGGGAAAAAAAAATAAGAGATTGAATTTTAAAGAAATGTATTTGAAAAGTAAGTTTTAAGAGATTTTCTAGCCTAATTTTTGGGTTCTGTATTGTAAAAGTCACACGTTTAACTGGAACAATTTCTGTATATCGGTAGTGCCAAAATGAAAAAATGAAAATTAATAAGAAAAGGATATTAAGAAATGGAAATTACGTAAGAATGATGATGATTGATGATGAAGATCAAAACTCTGATGAAACGAATTAACTTTAAGCGATCCCAATTCATTTGCAAACTACTTACAATTTTTAATTATTATTATTATTATTTTTATTAATACTTAATATTAACCGACTTCAATCAGATTCTACACAACACTAACATTTATGTTTGTTCCGAGTGTTAATTTAGTTACACGAATTGTTCCATTTAATTTCGTTCTTTCTACGACATTGTTTGTATTTGTTTTGTTTAATTGTATTTGTAACGTGAAACATTGCAACTTCTTTGTATTTCCAAACGTTTTGATTGTGTATTCCGTTTGCGTACTGAATTTTTCCACTTTTTAATTCGTATAGTTAAGACAACAAAAAAATAAACAATATACAACTTTCTTGTACGTCTGTATGTATCTTTTATCTGCCTTTATGCAGACATTTATGTATGGACCTACGAAAATGAATATTAAAAATATAAACATTAAATAAAAAAAAAATATATGTTTGTGTTTATTTTACACCTTTTCATATCCCAAAAACTCCATTAATATTAAGAATGAAATATATTATATAGTAAGTTTATACTCTTACAATTTGTTGTGTCTATATAGTAAATAAATGTTTTTTCAATGAATTTTTCTACAAGTAATGTAAATTTACTTAGACATTTTTAAACATTTTAAATTTCAGTTTTGGCTTATAATACAATGGGGTCAAGCAATAGGGCATTCAATAGGTACAATAGGTTCATCATAGATGAACAGTCAAATGAATGAGGTTCAGCATATGGACCTTCAGCTAAGTCGATGGGATAATGACAGTGTTAACGATAGCAGAAGATTCACAGTCAAATATACTACTGAAGTTAACCTACAAGACGATAGCCAACCAACAAATTACAAAATCAAAATCCTCATAATGGTAACTATCCACTGGGAAAGATTACCTACCTAATCACATTGATGAACAGATTGTGAATAAAATTATACGACATAAAAAATGATAATACTGTAGCATTACAATTATTTTTAGATGATCCTTGGATCAATCTACCGAGACCGTTGTGCAAGTTATAGTTCTTAGCTATGGAGAAAGATGAGAAATGGAGGAGTGTTTACAAAGACACTGCTGAAGCCAGACTGCTGGAAAAGTGGTTGAAAAAGTAGCTTCATTTCATAGCGAAGGAGGATGGAATATGCTGGTATTGTGAAGAAGCTGACATTACAAATAATACTTTCTTTATATGTTGCAGATGGCCAAATATTAAGCATAATGCGAATATGATAGGGAGAATTGCTAGTACCAGAAACGTTCTTTGCTTTAATGTCGAAAAGCCTCAAGATCTGATGATGTTTTTTGCTATGGAAGAAGATGGGCCAATGAAGATAATAGTGGAGATCAACATTGATACTAAAGCAAAGACAATTAGCATTGTAGAGTAGCGATCTTGGATGTCGATAAGGAATGGGAGAGGTTTTAGTATTCTTCACTATGAAAGAAGAGAGGCCAGATGAAGTAGAGGAAAACAACACTTCAGTATGGAAGAAGATATGCCAATTAAGATAGTAATCAACATTGAAACATGTCGGTGAACGAAGTGATGTACTAAATCAAAGAATATAAGCATTGTAGAGATATACCAGATTAGCGGTCTTGGATGTTTATTAAGACTGGACAAGGTTTTGGTGTTCTGCACTATGGAAGAAGATAGGCCAATGAAGATAGTAGTGGAGATCACTAACACATGTCGGTGAACGAAGGATGTACTAAAGCAAAGGCAATCAGCATTATACTATACTATATTAGCGGTCTTGGATATTGATGAAGAATGGGAGAGGTTTAATTCGAATTTATAGAAAGAACATATTTAATTATTTTCAATCCATTACATAGCTTTATTGACTATACAATAATTATGTTAAACTTAATGCATACTGCTATTAGTTTCCTGTATTTAAGTGATTTAAACTATTGACACATACATCTCACTTGTTTATTAACGCAGTTCGAACTGTGAACTATGTTCGGACAACAACTTACATTATGTGGGAACTGATAAATTTAGGTAATCATCATCAATTATTGAAGGCAAACAATCCCAAAATCCAATAGATGAGTTATTTGTCTAAGTAAATAAATAATATTATTAATTAATGTTTGTTCTTTGCTATAATAAAGTTATTTAATTTTAACTTCTAGAAAATGTTAATTTAAGTGGCATCGACAGCATAAGTCATTAGACATTAAGTAATAATTTAATAAGTAGAATAAGTAAAATAAGTAAGTGATGGATTCAGTATAATCAAAAAAAATATTGGACCATTTTGGTCAAAGCGAAAATGAACTAAATAATTTCTACCAAAAAAATTACATATACAATGGTTAAGAAATTTGCTATTACTATTATATTCTATATCATTCAAGCCAAAAGGAAATATTTTTGTAAAATAATTATTTGTTAAGATATTAAACTTAGTTAAAAATGCTAGAAAATAACTTACATATTTTTAAAAAAAAATTGTGTAGGTTTATGTTAAAAAATAATTGAAAATTACTATTAAAATTGTTCATTTTATAATTGATTTGAGTGATTAATTAATATAATATTGATGGGAAAAGTGATCTCGTGTAAAATGAATAGGAAACTGTTTCGATTTTGACAAAACAATCATGAAAGCCAGGAATCGGAATGAGAGGAAATGACAAAAATTACAAAATACCAATAGTAGTCTCGAACATCCCTAATACTACATCAATTAATGCGTTATTGCAATTAAATGTTATAGGCTAATATTGGCATGTAGATTAATCATCAATAAATTTGCTAATCAATCGTTTATCGAACAGGTAAATATAGATTAAACATATTTTTCTCCATCCGTCCACCGCGCGAAACGATTAATTCACTTCAAAGATTACGAATACTCGGTGGATCAGTTGATTAAGTCACCTGAATTTGATATTTATTAATTATAATTACTTGGTTCAAATCTCAATTAATATTTATTAAAATATTATTAAAAAAAAATGATATTTTTAAATAAATAAATAATTATTTCTTAGTCAAAATATAACATTGATGTCAATTGCGATTCACTATAATAAACTATAAAAATATCTTAACATCTACCATTGACATTTTTTTTCAGATTTTCATATATGTTTTTATGTAATAATTACATCATAATAGAAATACAGGAATAAGAACTAATATTTAATATTAAGGTCAATGATTCATATTTCTTTTATTACCAAAATTATTTGTCTTATTGTAAATATTGTTCTAATTTGTAAATATCTGCCGCTTATTACTTAATAAAATACATAAACTATTTTTTTTAATCATCAAACATTGATGCTAATATACAGTCATTCGATTAATGAATATGATGCATTTCAAGTATTTACTCAGTTTTCAGAGGTTTCATATGTTACTTCATTAATAAAATGGAAAGCTTTTTTCGAAAAAAAAAAATGTTGTATTAAGTAAACAGTCAATTTTATTCTTTTTATAATTAATATAATTACCAATACGAAGTTTTTTTTATTTAATATTGATTGCTTAATTAGTAAAATCAGTAAAATTTTAACTGAAAAATAAAACGTTTTTAAATTTTTTGGTTATTAATATTTTTCAGTAAGAACTTTTTTAATTTCGCCTTTATTTCTTTGTTTACATTGCAATTAAAGTTATCTAAATCTTCTATTGAAAAACCATCATTTTCTGCATTTCATAAATTATTATTAATATCAGATTGACGACAAATTTCTTTCGTTATTAATGTTAATATTAAATAATGTTTTTTTTAAGTGAATAGACAATTTTTGAACTGATTTCAATATTTTTTTTTCTTTCAGTATATTCCCTTTTATCCTTACAAATGTACATAATGGAATGTTAATTTTTAATTAATTATTTTTACTAAATTAATGAATTAATAATTCAATAATAATTGTTTTTCTACCGAAAAAAAACTTTATAAAAATTTAAGTATAGATAATAAAAAAGCAGGCATAAAACTACAAATAGTTTTTATTTTGCTGCCCCATTAAAAATGTGTATAATACCTAGGGAAATTACTCTCAAAATATTATATATAAATTGCGAACTCGGTATTACTATCATTAGTTCCTTAGCAACCGTTGTTTAAAAATCTATCAAAGATGTTTCTTTACAAAGAGAATGAACCTACAGAATCGTCGCAGGATAATTTGTCACAAAATTCATTGATGAATTCGATGATATTAGTAAAATTATCACCGATAAGGACAAAGAGGAGGATAATGATGTACCAACATATTGCAATTCTGAGAGTTACATCGAACAGATGCAGGTGGATTGCTCAATGGAAGGAGAAGTTATTAACGAACTTTTGATGGAAAAATGATCAACAACACAATTGTACCATAAATAATAAACTTTGCAATAATTTGCCATTCCATAGATTAACGTAATTTTAGCATAATTATATTAATTTATTTTTATTGTTACTGAATCATGCATAATAATTTTCTGAAGAAAGCAGTTGAATTATAAATAAATTATGTTGTATATATATTTTTATTATGTCGTGTACTTTTTATTTAGAATATGTGAATTTATGGTCGCTATTGACATTAAATGCATAATATTTCTTGGTGGATAGTTATAATGGTAATGATTTTAATTTTTTGTTTGCTGTCGTCTTGTAGGTTAACTTCAGTAGTATATTGATGCTCTGCGATTCCACTATTTACTTTCACTGTGAATCTGCTGCTATCCTTAACACTGTCATTGTCCATCGACTTGGCTGAAGGTTCATATGCTGAACCTCATTAATTTCCCAGGATTTGAACCTGTGACCACTAGCACATGGGTAAGGCGACTTAACCATTCGGCTATTAGTCGTCCCGTGTTGTATATATCAATAATTATTGTAATTTTTATTTAGAAAATCCTGATCACATTAATATTCACAAAATACAATTTAATTACAGAAATTCCGGCATTTTTTTTTATTACATTTACATTTTTCTGCTATTTTTTCCTATAAATCCTGGCCATTTTTGTTGAACGATTGTTGGACGCTAGCATTAAATTGGAACATTTCTTTAGTTAAATAAAGCTTTAAATTGCAGAATTCGTTATATCGAAGTTTTGTTATAAGAGGTAACTTTAACTGAGGTATGACTGTATATGTAAATGGTAATATTCTGTTCGTGTGTCAACTGTCATCTGTCAATATGCTGTCAAAAGTACCAGCTTTAATAAATTTATGTCATTAATGTTTAGAAAATTACCTTTTAGGGTTTCCTGTACAATATATAATATTGTAAATAGTGTGGATACAACACATAACATTTTTTTCGTCTATTCACAAAAAAAAGTAATGTTTTATATGAGAAGTTATATCAATTTATTGCAGCAAAATAAAAATAAATTATAAAAATTGGTAGACAAAATTAAATATATAAATAATATTTTTTTCCCTTTATGCAGTCTTTTACTGGTGCGGTGTGCTGAAAGCCTTCAATTAGTCCGGTTTCAAACAATGCGGAAACGATATTTACTTTGTAGTAATTACAAAAGAAATGAAAAACGTTTTAGAGGAATACTTGAAGATACAATAACATTTGATTATCAGAATAAAGTTCAGGTGACGACGAACCGAAAACAACAACAAATAAACTATTGTTCCTCACTAATTAATTTCGTCGTAACATTAATTACTAAGTTACCAGCATTAATTATCGACTGTAAACTGAATAACGAAAGTTTTCTTGTCTACTGTGAAACTAGTAATACATCCACCATCGATAATTAATTCACTAATATTCCTCGTATTAGTTTAACCTGAGTCTAGACGACGAGATCTTCCTTTTTCTGTTCTTTTTTTTACTACTCTTATTACTTTTTTTTATCTTTGCTCATACGATTCCAAAGGCCATTACGACACAATAGATTTTGGGATCATAAATAAGCATGGAACTGGTAATAAGTTTTTATGTATGGGTCGTAACATAAATAACGACGCATTCGAAAATAATAAAAATAATAATGCAGAAGCCGCGGCTCGGATCAAATGAATAGTGGTTTTACAATAATAAGAGACGATGAATGGAAATTATGATTTAAGGTCGTTATTCGTTAATCGTTATTCAACGGAAGCCGACTATTAAAATAAAAACAAATAAAATACAAACAACTTTTGTTGTGCAATTGTTATCATAATTTATAACTAAATCGTAAATATATATCATATTTTTTGTGTATCATTTTATTATGTACTGTAGAATGTTTTCATATAATTACAAAAAAAGAGAAATCTAAAAATTAAGTTTTGAATTACACATAAAGAACTAAAAATAAGTATATTAAATGAAAATATTAACTATTAATAAAGGGTCTTTCTCACTAGATATTAATTTTTTGTTATTAAGTCAATATTAATGATTCTATACATTTTTATACATTTAATAAGGTGACCGGAGAAAAAGGACAGCACTAAAAAATTGTCATGTTTTGTCATGAAACCATTAAAAAATATTGACTATACATTTACATAACACGATTTATTATTTACATTAAAAACAATCAAATCTACTAATTCTCACTTTAATTATTATAAACTATATTTGATAGTATACAATACTGATACTAAAAACTTTTTTAAACTTTACTCAATTTGGAAAATATTTGCACGAAAATAATGTATAAATATAAGGGACGATGTCCTACTACAAGGACTCATAGGTGACTTATTATCCAGAATTGAATCAGTTTCTTAATTTTTTACTATTTGAATTCAGGAATCAATTGGATTATTATGTCGTCTCAAAATTTCAAAAAGATTTCAGATTTGCAAAACTTTACCTATTTTAAACATAGTTTCAACAATAATATTATTTCATTCAGCAAATTTACTGATCGAAAGATTTTGAGAAAACACATTAACGTTTAAATTTGAATTACAAAATATTTGAATATTTAACATTTGAAACCATATTTTTTCTGTAACTTTTTTTGAAGTACATTAAAAAGAGAAGTTTAATATAATAAGTTTAGGCTATTATGCGTTAAGCCTTGTTTATAAAATATATATTTATTAATACATACATTTAGTCATAGAAATTGATTACAGTGAAACTTAATGTATACTCATAATATTATACAATTTTGAATAAATTCATTAAGCCTAACTGCTAAAAGTAATCGTTGATTTACATAATAATTGTAGAATGTTGTTTACTGGGAAAATTTCATATTATTTATAAAACAATATCTATTTTAGAAAACTGGCATGTTGTTTTGGCAAGTGTACCAATTCAAATAATATATGTTACTTGCGAGGCGATATATGCAAGTTCTCGTGCGAAATAAAATGCTATAATTAGAAAAACAAATATGAGAAAAATTAATATTTGTGGAAGAGGTAGTACTTATAATATAAAATATTTAAAAAAAAAATAAAGGGCGACTAATAGCAGAATGGTTAAGTCGCCCTACCCACGTGCTAGTGGGCATAGGTTCAAATCCTGGTGAAGCCAGGCCCTCTGTGAGCCCTCTCGGTGCTTGCAGTAATAGGGCCATCGTTCATCACAGATGAACATTGAAATGAATGAGGTTCAGCATATGGATCTTCCGCCAAGTCGATGGACAATGACAGTATTAAGGGCAGCAGCAGATTCACAGTAAAAGGAAATAGTGGAATCGCAGAGCATCAATATACTACTGAAGTTAACTTACAAGACAACAGCCAACCAACAAATTAAAAAATCAAATCATCATAATAGTAACTATTCACCGGGAAAGATTATCTATATAATGTCAACCGCGATCTTAAATTTACTCAATATTCACATTGATAAATAAAATTACACGATATAAAAAACACAAAAAACACGACATAAATAAGAAAATCAAAAGATTCTATTTTCAGATTCTGTCTGTTATATTATTACAATAATTAATCACTTAAAATACTACGGTTTGTCAATTTAAAAAAACGATATTTTAAAGAAATTTATTTAATTTGAAAACTGAAGTTTTTGAATCTCTGACTTAAAACTCACTAACGATAAGAGAGTTTTCTATTTTTGGTAAATTTGTGAGTAATAAATCTATAGACGATCTTTCCTTTTATAAATTATATTTGAGAATAATTTTATAGGCATTAATTTATATTCGAGTTTCTTTATGGTTTTCTATATAGTAAATTTAATCTTATTTATTTATTATTGTTGATTTTTGTGTAATATTTTAGCATGTTTTCGTGTAGTTTTTGTATGTTGATTAATTTTATTTTGATATATTTTGAAATTTGATAATTATACCGGTTAAAACTGGTTTCGTAGAAATGGTTCGAACTGATTTTTTAATATATACATAAATTTCTATACACCCAGTGTAAGTTAATCGAACGTTGAATGTACTTGCAATTGCGACTTTTTGGTACACATTTATATCTTCGTTCGCATTTCAATTTTTGTACATTTATCGGTTAATAGTTTTAAACAGATTCTATACTTCAATTTTAATTGAGTCAGAACATTTTTTTACTAAAACTTCATATAAAGTTCATATAAACCTATATTTAGCAGTCAACCTGGTATAAAATGCTGTAAATATACAACTTTGGTTGTTTCTCCTAAATTGAGGAAATCTTCTGTAATTTATTTAAGCTCAATTTTCCATTTCAACAACTCAAATAAGTAAAGTTTTTCTTGGAAATTATAATCATATCTAATATTGTACATTTAAAATCAGGGAATGTTTATATATTAGAATTTGTGTTTCATTAGATGAATTTAAAATTATTGAATTATTGTATTCAAATTACATAAGAAGAAGAAAACAAAAAAAAGTACAATTTATACATAAATAAATTTTAACATACAATAAAAAAAATATATATTAATAGGCTGGCCAAAGGGCTAACGACCGAGGTGTTTCCGCCCTCAAATTACTATAAATTCGTAATATATTATTTCCAAAAAACGAGTTATATAATAGAAAGATAATGACTTGAGTCTGTCCTGCTGATATTATTGTACGTTAATTCGTATAGAGGGCAATGTATGTACGTTAAATGAACGCTGACTGTATATTTAAGAATGTCATTGATGGAGATGATGATTAATTTTCAAAGATACTTAATCTCGAGCAGCGAAGAGTAGAAAAGTTTTCAGTGAAGTTTCTGCAATAAGAATACTAATAATATTTTTCTAATAAATCGCGGGTTCGGGGAGAGATTAAATGGAGACGGTTTATTTTCTGTGGAGTATGCGATGTGTGCTTTGGAATACGTTAAGGAAACGAATGGAATGTTGGTTTTCGCCCTGTCGCTGCCTCTGCTCGTGGGGTGGAGACGGCGGAGGGCGTCGGTGGGGCTTTGTCGTGGGGTGGTTCGGGGGTATCGACGAGGCATGCGCCCTTTTGGCGTCGTGCATTTGGGCCGACGCTGAGCGTCGCTGGAGTCGGCATCGATTTTGGCGGAAACTTGCGCGCAGAACGCGTGTGTCACATCGCAAACGCTTTCCGAACCGTACATATCACACGAAAAAACTCCAAGCAACATATCACATCACATCAAATGTGTGCAATGTCCATACCTAAGCAATACACCGCCGATCGAACATAGAAAACAAAAAAAAAAGGACGATAATCTCGAGTGCATCATCATCATCCTTAAACTTTCTCATCGTATAATTTGATCTCGGAATGCTATTTACAAGTGATTGCCGTACGTAAATAGTTGAACTGAAATGTGCGAGTGAATGTGTGTGGTTTTTGGGGACAGACGCGAGGGGGCGGCCGCGTGTGTATCATGCAGTGTGCGGCGATGAATTTTTGAATATCGATGACTGTTAAATTTGGGGGGCAGCGCAGCCCCCCGTGGCTCCTAATACTGCGCTCTCTTCTCATCCTGTCTTCTCTGCCGGCCCTCGTCAACACCGAGAAAAGCAAATATTGTAAGTACAAATCATCTAATCAAAATTGTATTCTATCGACTCTATAGAAGCTCAATTTATGTGTGAAAGCGTGCTCAGGATTACCCGGCGCTTTCACCTTCGGGTTAACGCTCCGCTCAGCAGGTTATGTTACCCGTTTCTATAGAAACTCAATAAATAACCTACGGATATACGAGGCAACATTGCAAGCCTTTCAGTTTACATTTTTCTACTGCATATTTTGTATATAGAATTATAAATTTTATATTTGGGAATACCCAAGAACCTACTTATTTTAAGCCATTATATTGCTCAATTTCAATAAAATGGAAATGCCAATTGGACAATACATTTTTACAAAAGTTTATTGAGTTTCAAGAAATAACATTTTTTCTAATTCTCGTATAATGAAAAATAATATTACAGTATTTTTTTTATATATCAAAATCAAAAAAAGTAATGTAAATGTAAAATAATATTGTTAACTGGCAGATTTTTTTTTAAATTTTTCAATTTAGATAATTTGCTGACAAAAACGTGTAAAACGCAAATGTAACTTTTTGTATCGAAAACCGTGTAAATCGAAAAATATGCAAAAACCATCATAGGACCGTGTAAAAGCGAATACGTATAAAGAAAGAACCATGGAAAACATGGGCTAGTTATTTTTTTAATCCGTGTAAAAACGAAAACGTGTAAAGAAAGTACCGTGCAAAACGAGGAATAGGTTTATTTGCAAAATATTCCCATTCCTATTGGAATTGTACTATAAGAAAAATATACTATGATATTATTTCTGTATGGATACACTCAATTCTAATATTAAACTGTGTGAATTGAATAATGGAATTAATACATTTACCGCAAAATAAATGCATTTCAACAATAACGAGTTTTTAATTCGAAATCCCTATAGGATTTTGTATACTATAAATAACAATATATTTGAAACATTCATGTTTAATACGAAATAAATATAATTTCGTAACAGCAGTATATTCATTTCCATAAACCAAATTGAAATAGTAATTGCATTCTTTTATTAATTCATGAATTTCGAGTTGAATGGATTAATTTACTATAAAATTCACGAGTTAAATATAAACGGTTTAATTTGAAGAATGAATAGAAAAATACACGTAGGAAAACACAATTCTTTTGGATTATAAATAAAAGTCGCGTGCAGTAAAACGGATTTTTATGTTCTAAAAATAATTCCTAAGAATCGTTTCTCGACCGCACGCATTCATCCATCAACTTTGTTTATTTAAAGGTGATATTCCGGGATTTTGTTGTCTTTGTGGTCATTTATAAAACGATTTTTTTATTACTTTTGTTGTTGATCGAGTCTAAAAATAAATAATAAATTGAACTTATCTAAGTGGATATTGTTCGTTGCTTCGAATAGACTTTATAACTTTCCTTTTTTTTATTTTGCTAGCCATTAGGGAATTGAATTCTTATAGTTTATTGGCTTTGGGTAAGTTAAGTCGATCAATCATTATGTTTATTTTTCATTTTTTGTTTGCTGTTTATCTTTTCCGTCGTATTGTTTCAAATGCATTTTTCCAATCTAATCAAGTTTTTTTCTAACTATTTCTAACTAAACTAAGATTATCTATTAACTAACACTATCTATTTTCTAAATGATCAAATGAAAAAACCCAATTAAGATTTAATTTGCAAAATTTAGTTTTAAGGACTTACTAGCAAAGATTGTCAAAAAAAAATGTATTACTTAATATTAAAACTAATTAACTAACTAGTATTGGTTTAGTAAGATAGTTTATCATATTTTTTTAATAATGCAAAGTAACTAAAACTTATCAAGGGTAACTGACTACTAAGACTGAGAATGTATTAACCCTTTGCGCACGAACGGCGGATATATCCGCCATATCATTTTCTCACGTGTCTTCGCTTATGCAAAATTATATGCTAGGCCATTGTAGTGGTTGAAAAGTCTAGTATTAATCAAAGTAAACTGTCTAACTGAAAATAATTAACTAAGTATGACTAAAATAGGTTTAACAGGTAAAACTTAATACTAAAATTGCTCAAAAGACATCAATTTAGTAATACTTGTTTTTCATGTTCTTATAAAAAATATTTACTTTATTATGTTTATGTGCACACTATCTACAATCTTTTGATGTTAACGAAAATAACAAATATTTGTGTTTTCTGAATTGAGTTGAGATAAATATGAGATATTCTTCATTAAGAAGCGCATTGAAAACAACTTTTGTGTAACACTTTAGACTAAGCCGGATTTAATTAGTCTTCATTAAAATCTGAGCATGGTCGGACGAGTACAGTTTTAATTTAGATAATTAAATAGGGGTCACGACGAGTGAGATGAAAAGGGGAGAACGAAACAACTAATTCATAACTTATTATAAAGTAACTTTACGAAAATATTGACAAAACGCCGTAAACATTAAATTGATGGTATTGTGATAACTATTTGATGTTACGGAATTTATATATTTAATATGTTTTGTTATATTAAAATTAAATTTTATGAAATGTTGTTTAATTTAATTTTAATTATTATATATAATTAAAAATATTTTATGGTGATTTTGCTACGTTATTAATTTGTTTATTTACTGGAAATATTAATAATAGATAAATATACAGTAAGACCTCGTTTAACGTTATGTTGCGTTATGAATGCTAAAATTAGTTTTAGTATTTATTTTCGTTTCTGTTTTAAACAATTACCTCCCAGTTTAAAAGCATAGTTTTATACAATTCTCACAAATAATTACTAATTAAATTTATTCCAAAAATATAAACTATTAGTTATAATTTTTATCCTACAAATATAATTAATTTTCATGAGCCATCAAAGTTTAACTACTCAATAGTCATTATAATAATATCATGATTATAATAACAGTTATGGCTTTATGGTCCATGTGCATTTAGATTAGAGATTTCGTCTTAACAAATACATGTAATAATGTGTTAAATTACGTGTAGAATGGAGAAATACATGTCAACGAATTTGATGTGGGTGTTTCATTTATGATTAGATCGTCCATTATCTTAAGCCTTATATAAACCATCTTTGCATAACATTTACAATTACTACAACTGCTTAAAATAATAATTTAATTAGAAATTAAACATTGTACAAAATAAATGTATTATGTATGAAATCAAGAAAAAATCATAAATTTTCATCTAAACTATTATGAACTTTGCAAAATTTCATTGTGATCATTTAATTTGTACAGAATTCTGTGAGATTTATCCGATTTTAATTCAATTGTATTTTCTTAATTGATCACATATTTTGAAAAATTTAACAATACCTCACATTGTACGGGCTATCAGTTCTACACTGTTTGAAATTGAACTAATTGAGGACTTTAAAACCGTGTACAAATAAACAGCAAAAAGGAGTCTTGTTTTTTGAACGTAATCTAGTGAATCCGCACTAAATGAATGTATTACAATACAAGTATTAAATATAAATATGTTTTTCATTACCATTCGAAAATTATTCAATACCAAAATGTGTAATTTTACCAGTGATTTTTTTGTTGATTTGTTTTTGATAGAAAATTAAATATTTACATAATCTTAGCAACATAATCTGTCGAAAAAATAAACGTAAAAGTATAGATCAGAAATTTTATTGAGTTATTTGATAATAAAATAATTATTGACTAAATTAATTTCATATATATGTGAATGTATATGGAATACAGTTATTCATAACATTCCATTATTTCAACGATTTCAAACAAAAATGTATAAATTACGAACATGCTGTGATTACTCAACAATGTTAACCCTCACTCACTCGCCCGGCATTTCATATCATTGTTACTCACATGGCGTCCGACAAACTGTGAAATATAACGTTAGTAATTACTATAATTATATAATTGATTAGACTGAGGAAAAAAAATAGAAGATATTAGTTTCTAACTTTTTATAAAAATGTTAAAGTAACATCTTAATCATCACTACAATCGTTTGCTAAACTAAACTAAACTAAAAAATTAAATCTAATTGGAAGCATTCATTTTTTTCAACATAAAGCTGAACAAATGTTAACAAGCAATATAAATATAAATTGTATATAATAAATATAAAAGTTAAACTATGAAAATAAATATGAGAGAGATTTGTGGATGGGACTAAACACAGTCTAAACATTTCCGTATTTCATTTGTGCAGAAATAAAAGCAAAAAAATAATAAAAATGTTAATGAAATAATGTCGGGTTGCGACGAATCCTCCCCCATGCTGGCAGTAATTCAGCCTGCATTATTTATAATGCCGTAAAAGTTTCGGAAGCAGCCGTGGAGGCAATTAAAGTTTCTGTTCCATAACTTTTATTGCCATATTCCTCATGAAATCACAAACAACTCCACGTCGCATTGATGATCATACCCTTTACCCTTTCATTACACACATAGAGACGCTCGAGGAAGGAAGGAAGGTTCGAACAGTAGAGCATTTGTTTCGTATTAATGATACAGGATTTTTATTATCTATAGTTTATTACACATAAATGTATAATTTAACCTAGTTTTATATCATGAATTTATATTGAATAAAATATTGAGAATATTACTACAAAATACTATTTTAGATGCATTTCCAGATTATATTATTACTAACAATTAAAATTATACAAAACAATTAGTTTTAAACAATTGTACTCGAAAAGGTGATAGGTATAACAGGTATGTAACTATTGATTACATACCCTTGCTTATAATACGAAAGAGTTGCCTAATTTGGACCACCTAATTATGTACTTGTTTGTAATTGAAGTGCGATTATAAACAATTGTGTTTATAACATGTAATTTTGACACTTTGAAGCAAGGTATCACCTGTCATTAAAAATAGAATGCTAACCTATAGGTCCAGAAACGCAGTTATAGGGAACACTTAAAGAATAAATGAATTAGATGGAACAATTGTTACTATTTTTATCGTCAATGTGATGATTTTTCAAAAAATTTAATTCAAATTTGAAAAAAGTGAAAGTTAACAATTAACGTCAAATCGGTCCAATCAAAGCAACTTGTTTCTAAGGATGATCCACTTTTTTAACTTTAGTTATTTTACGTATATTTTAAATAAAATACGTTTTGATCTTCCCACATTATATGGACATTTGCATGTCTTCTTTCTTAATTTCTCCACTTTAGTCATGTAGAATTATTGTGTTAAATCGGTCTACCTATGTTGGTTAACAATATAAACAGGTAAGATTATGATAGTGGTCCAATCAAGGCGTCGGTCTAAATTCCTCAACTTTCTCCTATTATAACTAATCGATTTCAGCGTCTAAGACATATAGTATTTCTACTATATCAAAACAAATAAAACATTGTTATTTCAGTAGTAATCTGTAAAAACTTAATTAAACACAAGTTGCAGTTTTTTTTATACAGTTGATATTCAGGTTTGATGTATTGCTAGAAGATATGAATCTCAATTTAGATGTAAAACCCTATGGATGTGTTAATTTTCCTCGCGAACCGTAATGTTTCATCGTTCTTCTGTAAATTTCATCTACCATCGCCAACCAACTGACCGCAAAAACGATGGCTCTCTCTACACTCCTCTAGTGCGATTCAATGATTACAACACAACCATTCCTGAACAGGGGAGTAAACCGCACAATGAAAACCATCAAGAACGAAACCAGGAAATGATATATTACACATTACAATTACTTCACTTGCAAACACGAATGTACAATTATACAATTTATTATTGATTCATCTGAATAAGTGATGAAACTTATATTCAAAGATTAGATTAGAAGGATGCGTATCATTCAAAAGAATATTCGAAAGTTAAACAAGTTTCGTTGCGGATAAATATTGAATTGGTGATTTTGAGAATGAAAAATATGATCTGTTCAAGTAATAAGATTTATTACATAATAGCAACTTTCAATGTGGACAAAGCTTGAATTGGTGGATCTCGTCAAAGAAAAACAAATGAAATAGAAATGATATAATTTGTTTGAATCACATGAATTAATATAAAACACATTTATATAATACTAAAAACCTTTAAATTAAACAATTTTTGCTGTGAAGAAATTGTGAATCTTGTGATCTTTTATACAAATATTTTACGCATTTAATAACATATAAATTATTTACTTTCCTTAATTAAGAAATATTTCGTACAACTATTTAATAGTTTATATACTTATTGCTAAATCTAATTGAACTATTTTATTTCTACCATTATATATTCATGTCTGATGATTTTGTTGACAATTCCTTGAAAAAATCAAAATATTGTATTCTTTTTAACAATTATTCTATAGTATAATATCATACATAAATATCTTTACTATATTCAATAAATTCTGGTTATTCATACTAAAAACATACATTTACAGTGTAAAAAAATATGTTAGGTGTAAAATTGTCTGCAAATATTGAAACAACACACGTTGCAATTTTTATTGATTACTTTGAAACATAAAAATGCTGACTATATTAATAGATTTCCATCACTGTTGATAACATTTCAATTAAACTAATTGCTTCTGGTCGAGCGAAACAATGCGTCGATGCAAGAGAGGCAAATATTGTGCTTTCACTTCCACTTTTCAAACATGGTTGTATACATACAATATTAATAATAAATTTGGCTTTGAGCTTTAGAAAATGTGAGGTAACGTGTATTTTTTATTATTTATTATTAAAATACCGTGACAGTATTAAAAAATAGCAAAAGACATTTTTAATAAATAAAATTGAACATTTTGTACTTGCATAGTTGTGATTTTGATTACTGATATAATTACATTACATATTAATGATTTAATTAATATTTAGTCGGTATTTCAGATTCTTCTAAACTTATAATCATTGAGAGTTTATGTACTTCATGAAATGATATTAATTATTAAATTAGTAATATTAATTAGTAATTAAATATTATATAATTAACTGAGACTACTTATGTTTAATATTACGTAAATTGTGGTTCTGTTGAAGCATATTTACTTTTCTCCTAGTTGAGCTATGAACTGAAACTTCTGCAGATTCCCTTTGTAGTATAAAACTAAACTAGTATCATTTAGATCTTGTTTACTCACGTGAACGAGATCAAAGATTAATGATTTAATCAAGGATTAGACGTGTTCTGCAATTAAGTGCGAACGGGCGTCGGTGCATCAAGGAAGAATCGCGTGTAAAGCTCGGCATCCCTTTTGTCCAATAACAATATTGTTGTGCAAATGCGGCCCGGAGCGAAGTCCATAAATCTTGTTTGACGCGGACGCCCTTTTGTTCCACGTGTATTGCGACAAGTATTATTTAAAACCAACTTGATTTATGAACGTGATCCGTTTATTAATCTTCCTTCGAGCGTATAGATCACAGAATAACACACACACATACAAAAACATAGGATCCGAAATAAAAGTATTAAAAAAAAAATCGGACGAATCAGGGAATTCCCAATTTTTTTTCCAAGGGAAAACATGTCCATAAACACGCACAGAATGAAATAGGCTTTTATTTCATTTTGTGAACGTCAACTGTCGTCGAAAGTTTCAATATGATTTCGCACGCATAAATTGGCTTCACTCGACATATATTCAATAAAGGGCGGAAAGGGCGCAAAGATTGCAGAAAAAAAAAGTAGAGGTGGAGGTGCCGGGCGCGCGTATACCGAAAGGCGAAACGAAGTTATTTTATTGGAGCCGATTGTTTAGGTGCCATATATTTTCCATATCAAAGGCGACACAATGCGAATCCGTCTTCTGTATGGATTCGCACTTTTCCCTTTTTTTTTTTTTCTGCCGATATAAAACTAAGTCCTTTATTGATAAAGGAGGAGCGGTTTGTGTGGTGGCTGCGGGGGTTTGAGGAAATAAGGGGGGGATTCCTATTTAGTATTTTCATCGCGTTCTCAGGACGGAGATGAGAGAAGATGAAGGGCCGTGACAATATTTATTTAATAACATTTTATGGTCGCACTCGATATATTCAATTTAACCCTAAGACGTTTTTGCCTGAAAGCGAGGGCGCAATGAATGGAAAGCCTTCAGCATAATGGGACAAAAAAAATGTTGAAGGAGAAAACAGGCTTCCTCACTTTATATTTGCATAATGACACATACAACTTGCACTTTCACTTTTAATCACTTTCAAAGTTACTTAATGGCACATACAAAAAATATAGAGGAGTTTCCTAATTTGGCGCCTAAGTTGGACCCCTATCGTAACTTGACCTGTATAGAATATTTATAGCATATGGTAACTAAAATATGTAGTTAAATTTTCAATTATTTGTCAGAGTTTCCTAAAATAGGACTTAAGTCATAGTCTTAACTTAAATTGGATCGGACAAATTGAATAACAAGTATAGAAAGCATTTTAGAAGAAAGAAAATCTAAAATTAAGCCAATATCCTTGATTGGACCAATTGGCATAAAACATTTTCAAGATATAATTAATAACATTAACATACTTTAAAAATACCGAATATTTTTTGATGTCAGTTACAGACGTAAGTTCTAATATTAATTCAACATTATATTTTTTTTTGCAAAACTACCTTATTTATATATAATTCTGTTAGTTTGTAATATTTTATCAGCATTTATATTTTTTCATACAATTTACATTTGTAAATCCTGTAGTTTACGAACTATGACTGATATACACTATGATTGACGTCTGACAGAAATTTTTGTATCATATTACAAATACTGTGGATGCACCTTTATAGATTGTCCTAATTCAATTACTATAATGTATTTAATGTAACCTAATCGGATTCAGTAAGCAAATCTTCTGTAATATAATAGCACATGTACATTTTTTTTTATTATTAAATCAAGGAAATTGAATAGAAGGAATTCCGTAATGCCCCGTTCTTACTATCCGGATGTGAGTTAATGACCACAAAAAAAAGATTTGCGTGTCGTAAAGGAGATCCAGTTTTCCATGAAAATTGAATTAGATAATGCGATTTCGCGTTGCAAACTCGCAAAACTTTTGATTATGTTCGTTCTGAATCGAATTCCGCCTCTATTTGCATGCCGTAATAGGATGATGCAGAAGGAGTCGAGCAACCTGACACGCCGCCCCCACGTGATCACATGTTTCGAACAAAAGTCAATCGAAAACTTCTGTATCTTATTTATTTACTGTTGCCGCCGTCTTCGATCAATACTTATGTAAATATTGTCATGGAGACAAAGTTATGATTATAACAAGATACAAGATTCAAAATATTTCGTATAGTTAAGCAATAACATTAATTAGAAACTTAAGAGCCGCATGCGGCTCTTTTGGTAAGAAATTGCAGCTCTCACAGTGATGGTTATTTGCTCTAAAATGGTTGCTGAAAATTAATCCTAATACAAAAGAGTTTAATATTAGAACAGACTAACTAGAAAAATTATGAGGATTAGTGTATTATCATTTCAGCTCATGATACTAGGTCTATAACACAAAATATTTTCTTCATTGTTTTGTAACGCAATTTCGATAAAAAAATGAACAGAAACAGCGCAAACTATATATGATGTTTGTTGTTCTCAAATATTAAGTTTAAGTTTAGTTGTGTATTCTTAGTTCTATATTAAATAAACATGAATGCTAGGTAATATGGAATGCGTTGAAGTTGAAGCTTAGAGCATTGCACACTTCCGACGTAGGAATAAACATGTGTGTTTCGGATAATGTAAATATGTGCTCGGAAACTTGAACGTAATTTATTAAAGTTTCTGCTATTGTAGGGAATTGAAATTATGCGCGAAGAATAAATAAATTTAATCCTTTCGGATTGTTGTACGTTGAACAACAAGGGTGTAGGAAATAAAAGAGTGAACTGGGAGCTTCATTTTTCATGTTATTATGGAACGGTGGTGAAATGAGCAAAAGTAATGGAGAAGAGCAAAGAGAGATAGCGTTGATGAGAGAGGAGAGGAGAAGAACAAGGACAACAAGGAGTGCGGGTCGAGGCCGTAAGATAGTATCCAATTGGTGTGCTCAGTTTTGTTATGCAATACGCGACGTACACCAACTAAAGAATTGTAAATGGGATGCGGCGTTGGAAGGAGTAGGAGTGGTGGGAAGGCGAGAGAAGGGTTTGCTCCTTGCGTCGCGACGCCAAAAGGGCTTTATATGGTCCCTCCGTCGTCGTCGCTGTCCTGTCTTTCCTTCCCTCTCTTTCACGCATTCACCCTCCCCTACATCCCTCCACCCCGTGTAATATGTTGTCTCTCCGTGCAGTGAGCACCATATCATATCGATTGTTTGAGTTAACTCAAACCAACCCCCCTTTTTCTGCCGCCTCTCGCTCACTCCGATGGTCCCCCTTCTGCTCGCATCCACCCCTAAATATCTAAAAACCAACAGTCGGCTGCGACCATAAAATTATCACCGCACACGAACTCCAGTTTTCATCCAAACCCCCTCAACAAATATATTATATTTCCGTTTACATAATGCATATACGCTTCTAAAGACTCCGCTGCTATTTTTGGACGAGCTTGAATATAGAGCACAATCGCAATTTATTACATTCAGATTCTTTGATTCCATTCTCTTCGTAAACCATTTGCTATTCACTCCTGACACACTTAATAATGTATTTTTAGTCACATCAACTTCAATATTAATATAATATCTTCTATTTTACATAACTAATCATTACATATTTATTTAAAATGAGGTTATTATTAGCTATAGTTACAATTATTATATATTATTATCATGTATTTAATAATTTTTTTTTTTCATTTAGTAAACTTATTTATAGTTTATTATAAGAAATGTGATATAATATTACAAAGCTTTAAAACAAGACATATAAAATATTTGAGTTATATTTCAGAATAATGTAAAATCAATTGGATTTCTAAAACACATTGAAATTTACTTTAATAATTACAAGTGATTATACACCTTATGGTATAATAGGTGTGTGAAAAGGAAACGGATAGAAAAAAAATCTTGTATGATTAAGCTACTGGTACTATATTTATGCAAAGCAAAATAATTATATAAAATCACAGGCAAGAAAGAAACAATTTTAACTTTGTTTAATATATAATCAACAACCCTTTACAAATAATAATTAGATATATTTTTGTAGCACATTTTTTCTTTGTATTACAATAATCATTATTAGCCCATTACGAACGAGCGGCGAATATATCCGCCCAACTTTTTTATACTATATAAAAAATAATTAATTATTACTTTGGTCAATATTCAACAAATTCCTAACAACATTTCAAAATGAATCAATAAATTTAACGATGTTTACTATTTCAGTTGATTAATCATCATTATTATAATTAAACCAGAAAGCGAACAATTTCAACCAAAAACAGCATGCATCAAATTCATTTGATGTTCATGCTAACAACTAATTATTAGAATGCCTAATTGGTATCGGAATTATGAAACGATAATGCGGAAAGATGAGACAACTGCGACATGTTCGAACCGATTTGCATATGTGACATTATGCATTTCCGTGACGTAATTACGAAAACAAAATCGGAATGCGATATGTCAATACGGTTCCACCGTATTATATCTATATATATACTCATATGCGTATATACATATATCTTCATATGTAACTCTATATCTATATATATATATATATCTAGGACCATTTGCAATGGAAATCCGCAGGGCGCAAAGTTTGCCGTTCTAATTAACGCATTTATGCATACATAAGCTGACATCTATGTTCCATCCAGGTGTATACATCATTTATGTATCTCCACGTCACACACACACACTCATACCTTCCCTCCCTAACCGAAACCGCAGAAACATCCATCCATTCATTCGTTACTTATTGATTCACTTTTTTATACCAAAAGCTGAATCATTTAAAAATCGGGAAAAACTGTGCTTTATGGAGCGTATCCCACAGGAATTAGTCATATATCTAATAGTTTTTGACTAATACATGAAATATATCACAATATATCAATTTTTTTTTAATTTCTACCAAACCAATTTATTTATTTTTATTTAACAATTTTTATTGGCCCATTCAGAATCAAATTACGACCATATTATCTTAATCAAATGTATTAAATGTTATTAAATATTTCCTGTTTCTCATTATTTTTTTAATATAAGTTCGATTATTCAAGTATTTTTAAATTTTTACTAAAAAAAAATAATTCTTCATTAATTTAATTAATTAATATATATAAACAAATGATGTTTCTCTTTATTTTTTTTTTAAATCTCAATAAACTCAAAAACTATACATTTGTTTTATAGAAGTTTTAGAAGTAATTCCAGGAAAAGAGAAAATGATCATTTTTGTACTATTTTTTAAGAATTTAATTATTTTCATTATATACTGAGGTATGCGAGGTATTGTTTTATATTGTAAATATTTATTGAAAACAAAAGACTTTGGTCGTTATCACTTCGTAAAGATTAAGAAATATTGTAATTATTGTTGTTGAAATTTGATTTTAATAAAAAAATAATCTGGTATAATATTTTCTATTTATAATTATTGTTTCATGATAATTTTTCATTAATTTTAATTGTAAAAACTGCATTTGTATTCACGAAATCAAATAAATTCAATTTTTAAATTTAAACTAAAATATAATAAAATAACAGTGCCATACAAATATATTATTATTTGTTGGTAGTGAATTTGCGCGTTGTCACAAAGCTGAATTTACGAAAAAAAAAGCGCAATTACATTTGTTCCTACGCCAATTAAAACTCAAATACGACAAAACGAAATTGATTTGCAACATTTTGCATCTACTTTTTATAAAGAATAAAAAAGAGTTTATAAAAAAATTACATCATTTTAATTGCAATATTTAGATTTTTAAATATAAAAATTCATAGATACGTATATACGATGTTGGTAAGATTAAACACAGTTATAAAAACAAATAAATTTATAACAATTTTAGTATATTTTAATTCAAAACAAAATTATCACAAAAAATCCGGTCGATAGACTTTTGTGTCATAAAAAAAATAAATTTTATATAGCTTCATTACGTAAAAGTTACATATAACTATTAAAGTACGTTTTTTTTGTACCATAAAACACACCCAAATATTATGAGACAATTTTTACATAAGAATTATTTTATGACCTATTGAAAATCCAATTTAATTGGATTTTTATTAAATGAATCCAAAACATTCATTAATTGACGTCTTATAGCTTTCGAATTTTTAAAATTGTAAAATCTGACAAATATAAAAGCAAAGTATACTTGAGTGTTTAAAGTTGGATGCAACATGTAATGCGTTATATATGTAACACATTGTTCGTTGCAACGAGAAAGAAAAGTGTTCAATACCCGATATCCTTTTCGATCCGAATTCAAATCCGATCGTGATCCCATTTACATGTAGGCAGGGTGTCTGTGCTTTCCACCTGCGCCCTTATCCCGTAGTTTTCTAAAAAAAAATCCGTTGAATAAATAATGCCGTAACGATTCCATCGCATACACAACCTAGGCGAAAAAAAAAACTTTCTTTCGGTTCCCGACTAACATTGGATCGAAGGAGACAAGACAACTCACCCTCTCACCCCATTTAATATGACCCTCCTTCAATTTTATTCTCTTTCCGATCTAAATTCTTCCTGTTTTCGGTACCTGCTGTGCAGCCGATTAATTGCAGGATAAGGACGATGCGTGAGCCGAAAACTAAATTCCGACACGCATTTCCAATCGTTGGAACTTCCCCTAATTGCTCACGGATTCGATTACAATCTGGCTAACGTACGTCACGAGGATTTTTAGTGCTTTTGCAGGGTGGTAGGAGGGTTATGAGGAAGGGGGAGTGTAGAAACAGGAAGCGGCCTTTTTCCTACTTAGAAGCGTGAGGGTGGATCCGGGCCAATAATCATCGTCTGACAATAAATCTCCTCGACTTATATAACAAGACTCGCTAACATTCATTAAGAGAATCTTTCCTTGGTAAATAGATTACTTTTGCGTCTCTAGCCTTACACAATACACTTAACGACAGAATCTTGTCCTACTTAAACTAATATAAAACATAAGATTTATAGTAAATCTCAAACTGTAATAGTAGATTAAGTATAAATAATCTTTAGAATTTATATATTTACAAAGTTTTCCTCTCACGAATGCATTTTGTTTTTTATATATTATTTATAAATAAAATGAATGAATCTTGAAAATAGTAAATTGTAAATTCGTTAAATAAGACTTTTATATTTTTTAGTGCTAAAAACATATCTTTTCAAGACTAATTCGTTCAAACTTTAGTTTATAATTTTGAAGCATAAACCAATTATATATACTATACTTTCATAATTAATTTCTAGTAACAATTAATACCAATACTTTAGTATAATTCCATACTTACATAAATTAAATTGTTATTCACCAGCAAAATTGACTGAAAATAAACAAAAAATATATTAATAAAAATAAGTATAAATATTTAGTTTTATATAAATCTAAACTAGAAAAGTTACTCATATTTTCTAATTAACATTATAATACAAAAACATTAATTTCTTTTGTCAATAAGTAACAATTAAGAATGAATGTCTTAGAAAACTTAATTAATAAAAACCTCTTAAAAAATGAAGCCTACATGAAAATCAAAAGAAAGAAGAAATTTCAACCGAAAAATTAATTCTTCTATTCGCTTTGAAGCCCTTAAATTTCTTTAAAAAAGTAAAGCCAATTAAATTGCATAATGAGACTTCGAACAGTGCGGTTTTACTAGAGTAATAATAAATTGGTACTGTCAAATCAAGTCACTTTTTGTCCTCTATATTTTTATGCAGTTTTAAAGTCTTCGATTAGTTCTGGTTTAGGGAGTGCTGTATTCAAATTATTGCAAAGTATACATATTTCTGAAAGAGAGGCGGATATATTCGCCATACTCTTTTCACATGAGACTTGGATTATGCATTCACGGCCACTTGCAATAACAATACATTTATAATATTACCTAATATTTTGTTTTTAAATTACGAAAAGAAACGTGATATATACAAATACAAAAACATTTTCATTTTGTATGTAAAGTATGTATTTTTTTTTAATTACATTTTTATAACCAACAAGGCTCAAATCGAAATAAAGAGTTTCGAACAAAACGTATAAAATTTTAAGAAATGTGTCAATTATTACAAAACGCAACTTCGAAAATTTCTTAAAGCAAAATCTGCATTTGTTTAGTATAAAGCAAAGGATTATATTTCGTAATCTAGGCTTAAGTAATAATAATAATATATAACTTTGTTGAGAATTTTAATTAAATTTGATAAAAGCTAGAAACGCGTGAATAATAAGCTCTCACAGGACGAGAGAGAGGAGAATAGACAGTAAGGGCGGAAGCACGAGGAAGCTGCTTCAGGAAGAAGGCAAAAAAAAGGACGAAACATATAAAAATGAAAAATAACTAGAAAATTAATTAAGAAACTCGTTAGTTGTGGATAATTAAAAAAGAGAAACACGAGGAAAAGCATAGAAACGAAAAAATAAATAATAAAAACGAGAGCGGTAACAAAAGCTGTATCGCATATTTTAATGCGATAATAACGGTTCGCCTCTGTAGGAAACCCGGCGCGCAATTAAACGAATCTAATTACTTGGGACATTACAATTATTGCTTATTACTTGTAACGCGAACGCTTCTAAAATATGGTTTTTCATTTGCGTTCGAAACGAAAAACTTCTATGCAGCATGTTACAAAAAAAGTAAGTACATGAACAGAATTCAAATTTGGGAAACCGGAAGCGGAAATAAGCAGGAATCATCGAATAAATGTGAACTAGTGAACGCAACGAGCAGTATCCAATTTAATTAACGCATTCGATTATTATTATCATTACGGTTATATAATCATTTTCTGACCGATTTCGACGCGGACCCGGCGACACAAAATATTCATTAAAATTTGTTAATTAAAATGCATTGTTATAATAACTGCCGGGGCTTGTTTTAATTGACAACGCGAGCTGCAATCACCGGCGTATTGTGTGTATTTGTGGGGGCAACCTGCAGCCATCCCCGGCTTCCAAAACCCCTCTCACCCAAACGCCACGTAGTTAGCGATTGACCTCGGTCCAATCTACGAACGCCAACAACAACCACCCCCGAACCGCCCCGCAATAAATGCTTTATCATTATTATCGTCAGTATTATTAACATTAATTCTGTCCATGTTTTATTACTAAACCCGCTCCGTTGTTGTTGCTATTATTATCATTGTTTATCAACAACAGCAACAACGAAGGAGATTAAATTAGTCCTATTATCAATAAAATACATGAAGCCTATAATTCTTCAAATGCGTAAATACATCGAACGTTTTTTCTATTGCATTAAAATATATAAGTGAAATTCATTTATTTTCTTCAATCTATATAACCGGATACCCCTGTATTCTTCTCTGATTTAACTCTTTGTCTTCTGACTGTACTGATAAGTACCAGCATATTTATGTCACTATTTAAATTATAAAGAGACGTGAAACAGACCTAAATACTTGTTGATAGTTTAATATAATAATTATATTCAATACAAAATGATTTGTATTGCAATTGAAAAAAAAAACAAGTGATTATAAACCTACATTCAAGAATACATGTGACTTCTGTATAGGTTTTTTTTATGTTGTAACGTAAAGAAAAAATGTAAATGTAAATAAACTTGCTTACAGTTTATAAAATAATATTGTTACTAAATATATATATATGAAAATTGATCTGTTTTTGTATTCTAAATCACTATAATTCACTTATTATACGATTAAATTTTAAAATTGCCTGATTTTACCATAAAGTACCACTTTTTTCATAGAAAATATTGCTTAATTTCAATGTCTTTTAATAGACATAGAAATCCAATGACATTCATTTAGTTTAGGTAAAAAAGGGTTAAACATCTTATTTAAAAAGATGTCTATCTAAAAATTACGAAATAATATTAATCAACAATAATAAAGCGATTCTATAATTTTCACTTTTATAATCAACAATAAAATTAAAGATATTAGTCATATTATCCATAAAAATCACAACATCCCAATATTTGAACGTTTCTTCAGAATTTTATATAAACTTTATTTGCAAGAAGTGGGTTTTCGTTTGTGAAAGAATAAATGTGAGAATGTATTTACATATTTTTAAAACTATATCATTATTATTTATGATTCTACGTAAATTTTTGAACAGTTTAGTAATAATTTTAAGCTGTGTAAATAAAAATTGTTAGATTTTCAAAACTAGAATATCACATGTATATTCATGATGGATTTGCGTTTCTAATGTCTAAAACTGAATTAATAATTGTGAGTTTAACATCGATTTTATATAATAAATAATAATAATATGTACATCTTTATAGTAAAACCTGAAAAAATTTGAAAAATGGAAATATTTTTTTTATTTGACTGTTATTATAATTTATTTTATATACTTTAGAAAAAATAAATTTTATATACATAACAAATTTTTAAAAGTATCACAATACCTCTAATAGTGCGGCTTCACTAGAGTTCGGTTTAAAAATTTCAAAGCAACCCATTTTTTTTTCAAAATTCATCGTTTTTACTCACAAAAGTCTCTTTTGTAATACTCGATTGGGTCATTTTAAAACTAGATATTTATAAAAACCCACCATGTGAAGTATAGCAATAAACGTTTACACTATTATTTTCCTAATTTTAAAACATTTTTTTAAGTTTCTCTTAAAACGAGAAATAAAATTGTATGAAAAACACAAAATCTAGTGTTAACTAATAAAGACATTATTTATTGTGCAAAAATTTATTTTTCTTTGTTTTTTGTTTGCGTAAATTTCAAATATTATTTCGAGAGTGAGCTGAACTACTCCCCTGGCGACGAGGTGGAAAAACAAATGGAACAATTGCAAAATACTACAGAGGCATCCGGCGCATCGAAAAGAAAGGTGAAAATAATAACTGAAAAAACTGTCAAATTTTTGTTTGAAGATTTATACTAGCCGCCTATAAAATAAATATGTTTAAGTTATTGTTTTCACAGTTACAACAGTTAACGATAAATATGTTTATATAAAATATATAAAGTTGTGGACATACTATATATTCACATTACTAAAGACACATTACATATTTCACAATTTAAGTCTAAACATGCGAACACGCTATTAATTTACTAACTAAATCTTGAAATAACTTGCAGTAATTAACTATTTCTTATTACTATATTGAGAAATCAAAGTAATTTATTTAGATACTTATTTTGTAAGTTTATATCTAAAGGTGCGTACACACTATATACTTATCAATTAACTCGTATCGATTAGTTGTCAAGCATATTGGATAATTATATTGAGAAATCAGTCGTGTCTTTAAATAGTTATTTTGTAAGTTTATGTATAAAGGTGCGTACACACTATATACTTATAAATTAACTCGTATTGATTAGTTGTCAACCATGTTGGATAATTATATTGCGAAATCAAAGGTATTTCTTTAAATAATTATGTTGTCCGTTTATGTCTAAAGGTGCGTACACACTGTACACATATCAATTAACATGTATTGATTAGTTGTCAACCATGTTGGATAATTATATTGAGAAATCAAAGTCATTTCTTTAAACAGTTATTTTGTAAGTTTTTGTATAAAGGTGCGTACACACTATACACTTATCAATTAACTCGTGTTGAATAGTTGTCAACAATGTTGGATATTTATATTGAGAAATCAAAGTTATGTCTTTAAATAGTTATTTTGTAAGTTGATATCTAAAGGTGCGTACACACTATACTCTTATCAATTAACTCGTATTGATTAGTTCTCAATCATGTTTGATAATTATATTGAGTTTATATCTAAAGGTGCAAACACACTGTAGATTTATCAATAAACTCGAATTGATTAGTTGTTAACCATATTTGATAATTATATTGAGAAATCAAAGGTATTTCTTTAAATATTTATTTGGTCCGTTTATGTCTAAAGGTGCGTATACACTGTACATGTAGCAATTAACTCGTATTAGTTGTCAGACATATTTGATAATTATATTGATAAATCAAACTCATTATTTTACATAATAAAAATGATATTGATTAGTGATCAACTATGCTTGATAATTATATTCACAAATTAAAGTAATTTCTCTAAATATTTATGTTTTTAGTTTATTTCTAAAGGTGCGTATACACTATACATTTACCAATTAACTCGTTTTGATTAGTTGTCAACCATGCTTGATGATTATATTGAGGAATTTTTTTAACTAATTATTTTGTAAGTTTATATCTAAAGGTGCCTACATACTATAGATACATCTAAAGTCATTATGTTTATATGATAAAGGTGCATACACACTGTACATTTATCTATAAATTTGTATTGATTAGTTGTCAACCATGTTTGATAATTATATTGAGGAATATTTTTTTTAACTACACACTATAAATACATCTAAAGTCATTATGTTTATATGCTAAAGGTGCGTACACACTATACACTTAATATTCAACAGTTAATTTAAATATTTATATTGTCAGTTTATGTGTAACAATACATTTTCCACTTCACTTGCATTAATTAGTGAGCATCCATCTTTTCTTTAGATATTTATGTTATCAGTTTATATCCAAAATTCCTTACACACTATAATTTTTCTAATTTTTT
This sequence comes from Nicrophorus vespilloides, assembly GCF_001412225.1. NCBI lineage: Eukaryota > Metazoa > Arthropoda > Insecta > Coleoptera > Silphidae > Nicrophorus > Nicrophorus vespilloides. Next base: position 26,094 of record NW_017096215.1, on the reverse strand, counting down.
AAGTTACTGAAACTCCTGAATCAAGTTTTTCATTAATGTAATCATACTTAATACATTAAATGCGTTTCACGTCTAACAACTTATTTTCCATCAGAAGCATTTTATAATACAAAAAAAAAACTCTTGGAAATAATCCTAAAAAAAGGGAATTAAAAAATTTCCACGTCCTCGTCTAGTTTTTTCCACATTTTTTTTTTCTTTTTTGGTAACAAACCGACTCACACCATGGTGAAAGGAACGGTTTTTATTCATGGAAATAATTTGGGATTCTTTTGTGGCTCGCGGATATTATATAATGGTGGCCATTGTCGACGGAGAGTGTCGGCTTTCAAAAGGGGGACAGGGGGTGGTAGAAAAATTGTCGGTGCGGATTTCGAAAGGCACTCGGAATTTTAAATTACGCATTTCGGAGTGCGCCCGAATGTAACGAATAAATTATTTTAATTCGGGGGCAAAAGTTGGAGCGAAACCTTCTACACCGAACGGAGACGAAGGTCGTATCCAGAGAGTCGAACCGAACCTAAAACCGAAATTAACCGGAATTTTGAAACGTATCTGTAACCGGAATGTAAAACTGCTCTATTGAAAAACTAAAACCGAAATTTGGATAACGGTTCAACTTTTTTTCATTACATAATTCATTAATGGCTTACTATATTTCATTTTAATCACAAAACAGTTGGTATAAAAATTATGACGGTGGATGGAGAGAAGAATTTTTGTCTAAATTTGGTATCATTCGGAACATTTTCAAATTTTTATTTTGCGATAAAAAAAAACTTTGATGGTAGTGTGCCCGTGCTGAAATTTATACCGGTATATTTAATGTTCGATTTTAAAATTGTTTTGTTTTTTCAATTATAAATTTTAATTTGAACTGAACTGGGACCGAACCGAAACTGAATTTGAAGACGAACCGAAATCGAAGCCGGAATGATAAACCGGAACGAAATTAATTTCGGTTCGACTCTCTAGTCGTGTCTCCACTCCATCCATTCGTGGATTATGATCATAAAAAAAATGGAAATGGATGATGTACGGAAAATTGCATTTTAATGGGAGCCGGCGTAAGTATTTAGTAGGCTTTTGTTGCTTCGTGCATGTGGAACTCGAGGGGTGCGGATACATGATAATCGTTATTTTCCTTTCTTGTTGTTTTCTGGTTTGCGGGTGGTTATTGTTTTTTTTTGTTTTGTTTCATGGCTGCCTCGGGTCGTCCGCACGCAATGCGTAACGCTGTCGTGACGGACTCCAATCGATCCCGATTTGAAGCCATGCACAAATTCATTTCCTCGAAAAAAATATCTATTTACGACTTCTATTCACTTCCAATAACAATTTATTCAACTCAGGACTGGATATACTATACAAATTTATTACATAACCTTGTTGATCCATTACAACAGGAGTTTTTCAACCTTTTTTTTGTCCTAAACCACACTAAAATCTATAGTTAAACTTACATTTATTATTCATTATAGTTCATTGGAAAATTAAATAAAATGGGATGTTGTTTTTTATATAACGTGATTTTTGTACAACAAAATTAAGTATGGCAATTGTCATCTCAAACATGATATTTATATTATCCGATTGAAAATCACTGCATTACAAGACAAGAGTTTATAGGGACAAGAAGAAATGTAAAAGGTGTCCCAAAATTAATTAATTGTAAATTGTAATTTTGTTATTGATTCATAAAGTATATAATAGAAGGTTGTGTAAGGAATAACATATCGAGTGAATGGCTTCCACAGCTTTTCGGGCACATACACACTTTTTTGTCGAAAATTTCCATGACTTTCTTACATAAATGTGGCTAAATTTCGTTGAAACAGCGCTCAATTACCTCCTTCAATGCGTGGGTGATCATGGGCTTCTTGGTATAAAACTTGGACTTAAAAAAAACCAAAAAAAAAGTCCAACGGAATTAAATCGCATGATATGCGAAATTCCTCAAGCAGTAATTGTATGACAATTGTAAGTTTCTTGTTGAAACTACATGTGATCCAAATCCATATCTTGCAATTTAGGCAGAAAAGAATCTAATTGATCCAGTCTCGTTGATTTTCTTAACTAATCTCTATTTTGACCATATTTTGTACAAAAACTGTAGCTGCTAAAATAACAAATATCTATTAAAATTACTTCTTGCATGAATTTTGGGACAACCTTTGTATAGCAGATTTTAAATTTCGCGCCATTTTTTTGGTATAAAGTTGGCAGTTCTCTTGATATGAGTATAGAATTCCGAAAAAAGTATATAAAAATATAATAAATATAATTTCAATTATTAAAAATCATATACTGTAATATAATGGCAATGATACTGCAAATATTATAGACTGTACACTCTTAACGCAAACTATAAAAATGTAAATTACTCTTTAAATACAAAAAAATACAATATTTTTTAATTCAAATATAACAGAAATTGTAAGTATTTTTTTTCTTCTGAGAATAGTAAAATTTCATTCACACATATTTTAAAAGTTCTTCTTTTAATATATAATTGAACTTAATTAAGTTTTTCATTACGAAATTTAAGTTTACTGTTTAAATTCCTGAGCAAAAACGAGACGTTTCTATTATTAAGAAATGTTATGTACAATAGTTTCAACAATATTTTTCTTTTTTGAAATTATTGCCAATTTATTTTTCAAAATATTAATATTGATGCGTCATCTTACGGCTAATGATAAACTGAAGTAGAGGAGAAATGTCACTTTCTTTCTCGACATTGCATTGATCTGTTCACGAATGCGTGCGCATCAGTGCGCATGTGCACTGCACCATTACATGATGAAGGCGTCGGCGTGCGTTTCAAGCAGTTCCATGTGTTTTCATCTTTATATAATTATTTCTCATTACTTGTTTTTTTTATTTAAACAATAAGCAAAACGCTACAAACAGTATGAAAAACATAATCTGTAATCAAATAAAAGAAGTATAATTCCTGAAATAATTGAAGGACATTTACATTCAAGAAATTAACGAATTGAATAGGATACTAATTACAATACTAATTACGAAATAATAACTATACATTAAGGATTAAGACATTATATCTTGTAGTAATTGGTGTTATTTACATATTTGAATGTCTCTTATCAGTCACAATGCAGGTGCACCATTAAACATGTAGGTTTATAAGGATTGACCAGTAGTCGGTAATCATTTTATAGCAAAGAACTATTTTTGAGATATTTCCTGTTTCAAAAAAGTTAGTTGTTTTCCAAATGTTTCACTTGACGACGGGGTGTGAGTTTTCAAATGTTTGACGACGAGAGTGAGAATTTCAAAAATTTTGTAATGAAATAATTCTTGTATGGTCTTTGTCTAATTTGAAGAAAGTTTCTTTTTCCTAATATTGATAGTAAAATGTTATTGAACTATATTATAAAATCTACCTATTTCCTCATGTATAAGACGCACTTTTTTTTCTAAATTTGGCGTACATCTTATGTAATACTCTTTTTACCAAATTTCCTCAAAAATAGTGTGCAATATGTTCAATAAGTATACCAAAGATCTTAGATTTCACCAAGCTTTAAGTAATGTTTTTTTTAATTTACCAAATTTTCTCTGTACATTCACAAACACACTTTTTACCATCTGGATAATGTAGTTCTCTTATTATCGATTAGTTTAGTTCATTTGTATCATTTTTTATTAATGAATTTCGTATATTATGAATGAATGTCATTTGTAATTCAATGTAACAACATTAATCTACAACGAAGATCTCATTTTATTGAAAGCTCGACCCAAATAAAGTACACCTAACGAAATGAATTCAAAGAATGACAACATTCACCCCATTGTTTACGCAAAAATTCCATACAGATGATTATAATTGGATTTGGGGTTGAATCTTGGAGATTTAATCTGCGCAAAACGTATTTGCAATCAGCAAATGGCGTTTGCTTTCCATCAGAACGTCTCTCTTTTCGTAATCTTGTAAGGTGGGTGGTATTTTATTTCTTCGACGAACAGAAAAAAATATAGATGTTTGTGGAGTCCCCCTCCGTTCGAAAATATAATAGGAGTTCGTTGGGGGTGCTGAAGGCACGTTCCGCGCAACACAGTGTGATCTCATTTGAGCTTCTCCCCTCTCAGAATGTGTCCTTGCTATTTGCGATGCACAATATAAACCTATCAAGGCTGGTAATCAAGTGAACATAAGCCAGTTATGTAAATGCCCGGAGGGAGTGGAGACCCTTAAATCTCCTCAGCCTTCTTCGGCGACACCCGTCGTACACGAAGAATATACCAGTTAATATGGACACGTCTGCGGCATCAAAACCGTGGACGAGCCCAGACTCACCAAGAACTTTCAGATAGACAGACTTCCGAAGCCAGACCGAGAGCGTTAAGCTCGTTTAAATTATAAGCTTCGACTTTGGTGGGTGTGTGTAGGAGAAGAAAAAAAAAAGATGAAGTTGAGTGAAGAAAAATGAGCGACAATTATTCTAGCTGTCTGTCTGTGCTTTTTTTTTCTCTCTCTCTCTCTCTCTTCAACATTTTCTTTTTTATTTTCCACTCTCCTTCGGTTGAAAGGCATTTGTTGTCCTCTCAATTGTTTTTGGGGTCGATTCGCCGACTGCGATAATGGCTGCAATCAATTCCTGCTGCAACCACAAATCCGATCCAACGCCAAACTTACACATTTATATTAGATGTCCCATTAAATGACCACGAATCTACCAAGGCTTTGGCATTTCGATTTCGGTTATTCCAAGTAATCTCCTTTCATTCCATTCCATTGTTACAACTATTGACATATTATACTAATTCACTACAGAGATTAGTTCATTACATAATTGCTGTCCATCATTGATTAATAATTAAATTCTTTGGAATAAATTGATTAAGCATATTGCGATAAGAAGGATGGATTTTATATTATCTCCAAATGTTACAAATTAATAAAATTAAGCAAGCAAACAATTTAAGTATTGTGACAATAAATGACAATAAGTTACAGTTTAGAATATCAACTACTATGGATTGTTACAGATAATGTTGACACTAAACTGACAGCTGTCAAATATATATATATATGCTACATTCATCTGTCACGTATATGTCACATTATAATTAATTATCATTATACTATGATACTAGTAGTTGGTTGTATTTGCATATATTGTATGGATCAAAGATTAGAGTGGATGAAACTTCTGTCAAATATTAATATTACCTGCCAAGTGTGATATGGAAGCAGTATTATGGAAATGTAGGCTAATTAAGTATAATTGATTACAATAAATTAGGATGAGGTGGGATCACGTGATAACCATAACATGAATAACTTTCATTAGGTGCCTCCCGTGAAGTAAAGGAGATGCATAATATATGGACGCGGAAATGAGACGGCTTCTTGTAATAAATGGGTCGAGTGGAGGTCCTCAAGAAAAGGAGGTCGTAGAGTTCTCAAGAATTATGACATCAATGATTAAAGCTATCGTGCGGCCAGCGTAAATTGAGGTTATCCTTCCAGGAAGCCCCAGAAGCCTCGCCTAAGAATATATCCAACCACAAATCCCCAAATACTAGGTAAATCATTAGCGACGAAATTGGAGAACATGTAACCAATTTACTATGTATTCCCATGATACAAGTATATAAGAAACAGAAAATTGCTGTTTTATTTACGTCATCTTTTGTGCATGATATATCTGTTTTCTGAGATATCTTCAAAATAATTACGATAATAATACAATTATTTCAGAATTTTAGAACTTATGATTTATTAACCTTTGGTTTTCAGTTAAGTCAGTTAATGATTCAATTAATATGGTTTTGTATAATTAATAAATATCATATAATTGAAACGAGATGGTGTTTTTCACAAGGGGAATCCCCGAAACTGGAAAATATTGACTTTTATAATTCAATTTTTGCGCTCGGCCAGGCGAGACCCATAAATTTGGTTTTTCGCGTCCCCCTTGACGAATAAAAACTCTCACCCCTATGGAAATAATAGTGCAAAACAAAGAACAGTAAACTAAAATTTAAAAAAAAGTTGAAAAGTCTGAAAACTAGGCGCAGCACGAACGTGCCATTTATAATCTAGCATCGAATCTGTCCTAGGCGAGTTACAAATTTTTCAGTCGTCCTCGGTTCGGCTGAGGTCTGAAAAGTACCTTTCGTTGTATATTTCAAAAACTTTGTAAACTGCAGCTTCCAGCGGCTATAATAAAAAATAGTCCGGACAGCACGGAAAGAGTTTCGCGGACATAAAATAAAAGATAGAATACATGCATGAATCTAATCTGGATTTATGCAGAACGTTGTGTAACCCAGCGCTGACCAGTTTCTCTTTAGTTCACCACTCTTTTTGTGTTTTTTTTTACTGTGTCTGTGCTTTTAAATATTCAACGTTTGCTCAATGCACGTATCATAGGAAAAGTATTTACAAAAGCATAGGAAATTATCATTTAGATTGAAAAGAATATTTTCAATGTACAGTCATAACGAATAATATGCATTTTACAAAATTACTTCTTTAAGTATAACTTTTTAAAGGTAAATATACTATGGCTAGACCATTCGGTAAATAAAGCAAAGAAAAGTGTTATTAGATAAACAAAATAATATCACATAGTGAAATAAGAGTCTAAATTTGATTATTTGTGCTTTTCTACTTTCATTTAAGAATTGCATAGGACTTATAGCATTTAGCGCTTAACAATAAAACTTCTGAAATGAGCATCATTTATAATAAAAAAAATTAAAACGCACTTTTTCAATATTTTTTCGTCATGAACTTCTTTAATTTCGACTTCATCTTCGACGTCTTCGTTGCTTTTATAAATCTTCCACTTTTCAGCATTCAATAAATTTCTAAAATCATCTTCATCGATATTTTTAAAACCTAATTTATTTCTAATTTCATGGATGTAATTTTCTTAATTCCATACAATTTCTTAACATATTTTGTTTAATGATTGTCGACCTTAAATTAAAATATATTGATTGGGGCTTCAAATTCCGGATTTTGTTATATTGAAGCTTCGTTATCAGAGGTATGACTTATTTAGCAAATAATTAAAGGAAAACTCACAATTTAGATGCTATACGATTAACTGAAAATGATTTATTTGTATTACTATAATTTAGATTAAATACAAAAAATTCAGAAGCATTTTGTGATTTTGCATAATTTTATAAAATATTAAATCTCATCAAACATTATTATATGAAAAATCAAACATCTGTTCTAAAATTATATAACTAATTGTGAAGTAAAGATAAAAACTAAGATTTGATAACTGCGCCTTTACACTGGTCATGTATATAATCATAGTTTACTGTGTACAAAAAATGGACGGATATATCCGACACACGTACAAAAAGAGTTAATAAACTAATATTTCATATAATTAAAGCTGTAAAAATAAATGTAAAAATATATTGTATACAAATACTTAAGCAAATATATTGTTTATATACTTATTTTTTTACAAATAAATTAATTGAATATATGAAATATTGTTCATTTTCTTTATACTTTTAGTAGTAGAAATTCTATTATTCATGATATACTGCTGCCTTTACGCTATGCAAATACGAGACATAAATGTCAATCAGGTGTAACAACTACAATTATTACATAACCACAATTGCAGCTGTTAGTTATGATTCGCTATCGTCACATACAAGGATAATCAATATTAGTTGTTAATCCTGTTTCAGGATACATGTATAGTGTACAGAATAAGAAAATAAGTAATAGACGTTAAAAAGTAAACCAATAATTAGTTTAGTTTTATAAATTTTGATTAAGAATAGTGGAAGTACACCAAATTTAGAAATTAGTTAAGTTTGGATAAAAAGTATAACATAATTTTAATCCATTTAAGAATCTACAAATAAAATTGTTAATTAATTAATTAAACGTACAGGTAAGGTAATACTAATTCAATTGACTGTAGGGTAGATTAATTCTGCGTATAATCCGATTGCTGTGTTTTAATTGTCAATTAGCAATTTAGGGGAGGTTTAAAGGGTGGAAGGAAAATTTAATACAACCATTATACATCGAAATTGGGTAGTTTGTATTTACATAGGAGTTTTACGAGTAGGAAGTGCGCTGCTGCACAATCGTTAATATCGAGAAGGAGACTTGTCGGTTTTGAAGCCGGGCGCAACCACCGCACCACGATCACTTAAACCGATTGATTTTGCAAGATTTTACGGAAACCGCATCTCAAACCGTGTTTCCTGCGATCTGCCATTCGGCGATAATTGATATCCCTATGCATTCCCCCGGCTGCACTTGCATCGAAGCATTACAAAACACATATACACATAGAATGTGTGAGTACATCCCTGGGAATTAATGCCTGTTCGCTCCTAATTTCCCTAATTGCTCCAAATAATAAACTACCATTGAACTACATACATTTTGAATGCAACATTTCTCTCTCTCTCTCTCTCTCTCTTGCATTCGTAACTATTGTTTCCATTGCAATTTAAGTTTTGCTCGGAAACCGCGAATTTAATTAGAAGCGAACTGCGCTACGACTATTATCTAAACTTAAGAAGCGAAAGTTGCATCTCTCGCAGCAAACACAATGGCGCTCCTCGAATAAAATGTAATTGCAATCAGACATTGCATGAAACTTATTGTTTCTTCCAGCTACAAATATACAATTAAAAATATATTCTACAAAAACTTTTCAAAGTTTTGTTATTAAAATCTTGACTAGGAGATTTGTATAATTTACAATATAAAATTATTTTATTTATGACACATAACAGGTCAACAGAATTAAGTTATAAGTTAATGAAATGTTGAAAATGAGATTTGAATTATTTTTAATGTATAATTTAAATTCATTAACAATATAATATTGCTTCATATTTGACATATGACAATATCACCTGAATTATATAAAATCGTTTAGTCAATTAACTATTGTCAAATCTTCATATATGACACTTGACAATTAAGATTCGAATTAATAATAATCAATTAATTGTTGTCAATGGGATTTATATTACTTATAATGTATTATGTACGTTGATTTGCAGTATAACATTATTCCATATTTATATTATATAATTATTTTATATTTGACATATGACAGGTGACATTTGAGATTTCAATTCATAAAAAAAATGTTTAGTTCAAAAATTATTTCAATTTCAGGTTAATTTTCAATAAATACAAATTATTACATTTAATATCATCAATTGATAGTCTTAAGATGTGAAGATTTTGTATTTGATTTTCCTACTGAACATTGTAAAATTCTAAACTGTTCTCTACCCTTGCGGCTGTTTGATATCCAATTCTATTTCAAGTTTATCCTAATTTCCATATCCAATAACCTACACTCTCTCCATTATTGATTTTTCTTTCACTTCTTGACAGCTTATCTTGGAATATACGTTTTCTTTTATGTGGTCTACACCTGCTTCCCTTATTTACATTACGTTTCGTTTTTATATACTAAATTTAGTTATTTAGTCTCGTATTTATGAAAATACTCATTTTTTTTAAATTTATTTAAGAATAATTGACACAATTCAACTCTTTTAATAGTTCTTTTTTCTTAACAACTTTCTTTAAGTAAGACTTAATTAATGTATTTAGTTTAATACAATTAATAAAACATACTTTAGATTTTTTGGCAAAATATACAAATTTTTAATTTAATTTTTTTATGTATCAAAATTTCATTATAATTTACACAAGTTTTTTTTCTTGTTCAGTAAGGAAATTATCAATGTGATATTTATTTTTTGCATCAACATTTTTCGATTATGTTTTCTATAAAAACTTATTGAAGTTTTTTTTGTTGCGAAATTAAGAAAATTTAATATTTAATTTTGGTATAATTTGTTGTTATATTTCGTTTAAATTTTAAGTCTAAAATTACATTAGCATTCAACTTATAGCCCGAGATGTTGGCAGGTTGTGAATGAACAATAAAAGCTAAAAAAAAAAAAGACATTATATATTTGTATACTACACATTTAGTTACATAATCGTTATTAAATTTAGTTATTTTAAATTTATTTTCGTTTTCCTATAAGTGAAGTTGATCAATTTTTATTAAAAATGAGTAATTATAGAATAAAATTAAATGAAATGAAAATTATATTATAAATTATATTTTTATAGGAATTTGATGTGTGAATTAAGTGTGAACCAAAGAAGAAACAAATATTTGTAAAAAAAAAACCAATTAGGAAATAAGAAAAAAAATGGGCTTCAAATTACGTGAGAAATGTGTTGATACAGCAGGTTTACAATCGACGCAATTTTTCATTCCCCCCGTTTTTTTGTTCCTCTTCCGTTTGTCACCCGAGTACGAAATTGGATTTTAATTTTAATTCAGCTTTGTATTATTTGCTTTTTCGCGCAAACCCGAACTGGTGGTGTTTGTCATGGAACAATCCGTTGTTTTAATGAATTTAATGAAAACCTGCGCAAAAGTAAATGCAATTACGTCCATGCGTTTTTAATATACCGGAGGTTGCAAAAAAATTACATTTTTTTATTATTATTTAGAATTCTTATTTATTTTTTATTTTTGGAAGGGTGCAGAAGAAGTGTTCGAGAATGGAAGTGATAATGATGACGAATCGCGTTGGCAATTTATAAAAGTGGTTTCCTCGTCCCGGAATTCATCCTTTTGATGGATGTCTTCATTCCCCGCAATTTTTATCACCTAAGACCTTTGGGAGAATGGAAGAGAAAAAGATTTGTCTTGCGTCCAAGGAATTTATAATAGAAATCAATTGAGGGATGTGTGAAAGTGGGGTTTATGCTGACCACTTTTTTATAATTTAAAATAAAGTGTATGTCTTTAATAATGATGATATATATGAAATACTAATTAAATTAACTTATAATCTAAATACGATAGTTATACAACATTCGCAACTATTAAGTGGGGGTCGGCAAACCGCGGCTCCGGAGCCGAATACATCAAAAGGGGATGACAAAGTGTGGCTCCCATTATCGCGATCAAATAAAGTAAATAACTTAATATTTTTTCTTTAAAATTAATTAGTCTTAGTTTTACTAAATATTGTAATGAATAAAACTGTAAATACATTAAGACCTCGTTTAGCGCTTTAGATGCGTTCGCTAAACGAAACAGAGTTATATGAGCTCATTTCAACACATAGCAAATAGGAAACGGAATACACGCGACAAAAATAAACAAATTTTACATTAATTTTAAGGTGTATTTATAGTAATTTGCATTATAATATATATTTTATACAACACAAACATCTGCACACAGAAATTTTAAGTTTAGTTTTGTGATGAAAGTCCTGGCTCTTTTAATAATTTTGATTTTTTGGCGATAAAATCGTCTAGTCGTTTGTAGCTTTCTTTTTCTTTCATTAAGTAAATGTTGGTAGCAGGCCGATTGAACCTAAAACTCCTCTTCTTGCTTTTGCACTACTGTTAAAATTTGGTTCATTCGCTACAATTTGATCAACGATTTCGGTTATTGCTTCTAAACATTTTCTAAGAAAATCTATAGCCAAGTTCTTTTGGTTCATCGTCTTCAGAATTACTATTTTCGCGTTCTTCAATTCCCTGTTTTGCCAGTTCTTGAAGGTCGTCGTTGGTAAAGTCTACATCATGCTTGAATAATCGCGTATTATATACGAATCAATGCAATTTCGTGATAATTAGAATCCTGGTAAATTTTCAGCTTTTTAAGGTTTGCAGCAAACCGCGTTATAGCAAATTAGCGTTAATATTGCAATTTTTCTTTAAAAAAATATTGTCTTCACTATTTATTCCAATGTTCGACACACTAATTTTATTGTCAAACATGCAAATTAAAGACAAAACTATAATCATCAAAACAACACTACTACCAGATTTAGTGAATGAACAATGCATATGTTATAAGCTATAAAATGTCTGTTGAATTTCACCATTATCAACTATTTTTTTGATTTTTTTTTTAATATCTCAAAAACTGTTTTTAAAATTTTATTATTAAAGCAGAAATATTCTTCTATTGATTATCATTTGATTGTAATATGACAATTTCTAACGTCTCAATTTTTGTAATTATGCATAAAACTTGTTTAGGATCTATATTTATTATTTTGAATTTTACATAATAAATCGATAACTATATTTCGTTATATAATATCTTATTTAGATGTTATACTAAATAATTACTTAATAAAATATGTATATTATACATAATAGTATGTTCTTAATCTTATGTTTGTTAACATTCTATATAATATTTAGATATTACTTATAATACAAAATTCTACACTTAAAAATACATTTTTTAGTCCATACAAATATTTATGATTGCTACCATTATATCTATCAAATATAATAAATATATATTTATAAAATAAACGGTTTAGTTATTACATTGAATATGAAATTTATTGTATGTAAATTGTTATGAATTGTGAAATAATGCGTTTATTATTTTTTATTTTGTTTATCGTTACTATGCAAATGCGGTAGCTAATAAATCATATACATCCGATACGTATAAATACTATTATCATCAAATATTTCAACAAAAAAAAATCGAACAAAATTAATGATTCTAAACACTGTATCCATTACCATTATGTGTAATAAAATAAATTGCACGCAGCGAAGTGACAAATTTCGGTTTGCTTTGAAAGCCGATCGCAACCGGAATTTATTCCGTCATTATAATTTATTGACCGACACGTCGTCGGTGTCGACAAATCGCTCTACACTTTACACAAACGCAATTTATGATAATTTGAAAAAAAAAATACTCAAAAAATTTATGGAACTGACAAACAAAATAGGAAGTAGTAAATAACTTGAAATAATTGATTTTTTAAGAGGTAAATATGTTTTTCGAATACCTAACGCCTTGTTTTGAGAATAACATTTCGGGATTTTAATTTGTAACGGCAACTTTAGATGCAAAATGGGAAAATATCAGTTAATTTAAACCATTTAGATAAATTTAAAGACTTCCTAACCACAAAAAGGCTACTTATTCAAACATATTTCGGTTTTCTAACATAATTTCAGTTCGTTATAGGAAAAGTGGTACTTTAGATGGACGAAGGGAGAACTTAGGTCGCCAACTTTCCTTCAATATAAAACAATGATTTTATGAATTTTCATTATATCTTATTCCTATAAAGATTTAAATAAAAAATGAAATTGCTTTTTAAAGCGGATAATATCTATCTTACATTAGATTTTATGAGTAAAAATTTTATGGATTTTGAACCATTCGATTTGGGAAAAGCTTTAAAAGAAAAGTTTGACAATCGAATTTACACTGAAGTAAGATTTACAATATAAGAAAAGCAATAGTATTTAACGAAAATAACAATTTAAAGTGATGAATAATGTGTCGGTATACGTGAACCGATCTAGGTACACGTAACTCACTGTAACCATAGCAACAGCGTCATCAACAACTGAAATGGCTGCAATTCTATAGGAACGTAACTTGCTGTAACCATAGCAACAGTGTCATCAACGATTGAAATCACTGCAAATCTATAGGACGAATACATAAACATTACTTACTGTAACCATAGCAACAGTATCATCAAGAATTGAAATCACTGCAAATCTATAGGACGAATAGATAAACATTACTTACTGTAACCATAGCAACAGTGTCATCAACAATTGAAATCATTGAAAATTGTGTCGAAAATTTTATGAAACAGACAAATACAAACGTAATATTTCAATTTTCAATCAAAAAATGCCTCTATTTCCGAACAAAATTTCGTCTCCCGAACAGAATTTCCATTCTTAACATCAACTTTGGATGTGAGATGGGAAAAACGTGAATTAATTCATAGAATAAACTTATTACATTCGGAGTAAATTAATAAAAATGAAAGTAGTAAATATAGTAGAGTTTCCAAATTTCTCGATTCTCAATCATAAAATATCAGTTTTTTCTAATATTTTACGTTTCTTGAACATAGTTTTAAGTTACAACAGAAATACTATTAAAAATACTTGCTTCTTGGAAGGATTTTACATTCCTTTTTCCAACAAGTTTGACAATCTACTTTCGAACAGCCGTAAAAACAAAGTTTGGCAACTTAGTTTCTAACAATTTTTAAAAACAGTTCAATAATCGAGTTTTTACTGAAATAAGCTTGACGATAAGCTATAATTTGAAATGATGAGTAATGCCACAATCTAAACAAATGATAGTCGCTGTAACCATAGCAACAGATTTATCTGTAATTTAAATAGCTGCAATTCTACAAGAAAAATATTGACTTTTTCTAATATTTTTCAGTTCTTGAACATTATTTCAATTCGCAACAAAAAAATTAGTAAAGTTATCGGCTTCTAGAATAGTTTATATCTATTTTAAATTTCCAACAAGATTAAAACAATAGTTTGACAACCGAGTTTCCAACAATCTTCTAAAATAAGTTTGACAACCGAGTTTACGCTGCAGTAAGTGCTTGACGACAGCATAAATTTGAAGTAATGAATAATGAGTCGATCTAAGTACACTATAACCATAGCAACTGCGTCATCGACAATTGAAATGGCTGCAATTCTATAGGACGTATACTTTTTGCGTAATCACCACTAGGTAAATGTTATCCTATGAATCGGATCGAACGAAAGGGATTTAATTAAAGTGGGCGCGCACCGCTTAATAACCATTTATACCGGGCCGGGTTTATCGGCGAGGCCGCAACAAATCACGTCGGAAGATTCTATTTCCGTCGGTCGAGTGGTGTGATTTGCGGGGTCCAACTTCCGCCAACCGAAAAGCTCTGTTCCGAGGCTCCCTCTGACCCGCCGAAATTGAAACTCATATTTGCAATGGATTTGCATGCAAAACTTTGCTCTAAACGATTTTCCAAACAATCCGAAATTCTATTATTCAAACTTCATGTATAATAATGAACGAAATCCAATGCTAATTAATTGGAAATATGGAATCGCATACAAACTTTGTTGATTATATTGAGCGCAAATTTATTAGCGTAAATACTAATAAAAAAAATGTCAAATCAAAGTCAAAACATCATAGTTTTAATAAGTTAAAAATATTACATAATAAAATTGATGTATAGCTACCGTCTCAAATCAGACAAGAAAAAGTTATTCACAATAAGCTGAAATCCCTCTTTTCAGTATAAAGAAGCTTTTAGTATTAGTATTCAAAGAAAAATGTAATTAAAAAGTCAGTGAAAGACGTTTGTTGATCCAGTTTTATATAATATAGCCAATATGTGTATCATTATTAAACTAAAAATTTATTAATTACCACTGAATTTAAGTACAACTTTTGTAGTAGTTAAATTTAGTGATAAAACCGGCGAATAAACAAAAGTATGCAATCAACAAATATTTTATTTGTCTATGATAAATTTAAGTTATAATGCATATTTGCATCTATATAATACATATACAATACATTACAATATTAAAAAAGAATAATATTTTTTAGTTTTCATTTTAATTGATTCATT
The DNA here is from genome assembly GCF_001412225.1 of Nicrophorus vespilloides. NCBI lineage: Eukaryota > Metazoa > Arthropoda > Insecta > Coleoptera > Silphidae > Nicrophorus > Nicrophorus vespilloides. The sequence goes on along the minus strand of NW_017096215.1, from coordinate 10,623 downwards.
AGATTAAATAATGAACAAATTTAGTATTATTTAAGTTTGAAGTTTAAAATTTATTAATCTTTTGCGTAAATAGAGTTAAAACCCCGGCGCATCCACTAAACTTGTTAAAGAACAATCAACAAATGTTTTATTATAAACAAGAAAAATAGTTATAATATGTAATTGGGCGACTAAAATCCGAATGGTTAAGTCACACTACCCACGATTTTGTAGGCGCCGGTTCGAATCCTGATCAAGCCAGGCTTTTTGTGAGCCTTCTCAGTGCTTGCAGCAATAGGGTCCTCGTTCATTACAGATGGACAGTGAACTTTGGCCAAGTCGATGGACAATGACAGTGTTAAGGATAGCAGCAGATTCAAAGTGAAAAGAAATAGTGGAATCGCAGAACATCAATATACTTCTGAAGTTATACTACAAGACGACAAAATCAAATCATCATAATGATGAACATTGATCACAGATTGTGAATAAAATTATTCGACATAAAAAATAATATGTAATTTTATGTTTTAAAAATTATCTAAAAATCTAATATTTTTTTGAACGTCATTTGCACAGAAATTATAATGGTCGAAATACGAAAAGTTTTAAATGAGTTATGTATTGAGGTTTATTCAGTCTGTATGCGTCTGTTATCAGAGTGTATATATAAAGTGGAACTCTTCTCGTCATTAATTAGCACTTGTTTGGGGTGGAAAACCAAACTTTTGTGGAAAGTTCCATCCAGTTAATACGCAAATCCGCAACAGCGTTTAATCAAATTGGAAGTTACATTTAAAACAGGATTATTCTAAAATAACACTCACAGTTTTAAATTTAATTATTTTTTCAATTGAAATCTAACGATTTGTCCGGTTCCTCAATGTTTTTGAAAATCTAAATTGTTTGATTATTACAAAATACATGAATTATTTTATTTTTTTAATTGAGAAAAATCAATTTCAATAATCAATTGTTATAATATGTTTATATTTAATTAAAAACATATTATATATAAATTAGTTGAAAATATTAAAATAAACACTTTTTTGTTAATTTTTATGACATTTTATTTTTTTCAATATGAGTTAAATTAATTATATATATGAATATAATAACTGTAGGAATAATAAATAATGAAATCACAACAAATTAAGAAAAAACAGAACACAAAAATAAAATGTTTGCATTTCATCTGTTCGTTTAAAATATAATTAGAAAAGCTGGGTACTCGACAGAATGAATATCTCTCAGTATTGAAAAGGAAAAGAAAAATCATTTCAGATCGCATCCACCAAACTATGAAACATGGTGCTAATAATAAATATTTTATTTGTCTGTAAAATGAACTAGAAATCAAAATACAGTGCATAGTTCAGCTTATATCGTGGACTATTGGAATTTGAAACTAAATGCATACAAAAATATACCGTACTAAAAGAGACTTAAAATAATTATATAAATGGAAAAAACGATGAATTTTCATACCGGACTATTGTAAATCCGGACTAATCGAAGCCTGAGTATACCAGGATTTACTATATTTTAATATTAATCTCACAAAAAAAAACTTATTTACAAAAATATTCAATAATATTGATTCAAATCTTGCGTTAATTTTGGGACAGAAATGTAGTTTTTTTTTATAAACTTTCTAGTGATTATTAATGCGGAAATAGTATAGAAAAAATGTGTAGGAATGAGTTGACATTAATGATTCATTGGAAACACGGAGGTATTTTTGGTTTGGTTTAGTTATCGAAGGATAAATTGCATTTTGAGTCGGTGGGCGGACGGCCATTAATTAACACCCGTTTGGAAAATCGTGAACCGTCCGACCTCGTACAGTGAACCCTAAAAAAACGGGTGGATCGCCCTTTAATGAAATCACCTCCACCTATCTCGAGCACCGCCAAGGTCCTTCCAGATGACAGGAACAGCGTATAAATTTATACGCTTCACGTGCTAAGAAAAAACGAGGTCCTCGAACAAAATCAAAACAAAAAAAAAGAGTAGACAATGGATGTTGCTATGACAATAAATTGAGTATGCTTTGAACAACGTGCTTCATTTAACAGATTTTTTCAATATTAATATTAATAAAATATATTATAAAGACAATTTTTTTATATCGTGTAATTTTATTTACATTGAATAAATTTAAGATCGCCGTTGATATTAGGTAGGTAATCTTTCCCGGTGGATAGTTATGTTGATTTGTATGTTGGCTGTAGTCTTGTAGGTTAACTTCAGTAGTATATTGATGCTCTGCGATTCCACCATTTCCTTTCACTGTGATTCCTTTATACTGTCATTGTCTATCGACTTGGCTGAAGGTCTATATGCTGAACCTCATTCATTTGAATGTCCATCTGTGATGAACGATGTCCCTATTGCAGCACAAAGGGCCTGGCTTAACCAGGATTTGAACCGGCGCCGATTCGATCGTGTTAGGGCGAATTAACTATTAGCTATTAGTCGCCCCATATAGACTATAACATTAAATAAATACAATAAAATAAATAAAAAATATTAAAAAACTTTCTTTAAAGGTTACATTTTGTTCTATGAAAAATTTGAAAAATAAAAAAGTTTAACTTAGTTGAACGTAAGTAAATTTGTAGAAAAATATGTTTTCCTTATTTATATTTCAATATTTATAATAAAAATTAAGAATTAAATCAAGTGTATGCAAAAAAATGCTTTAAATAAATATAAATGTAACAAATATTTACAAATAATTGTCCTAATTATATGTATTCATATATAAAAGTATTGTGAATATAGTCTTAGAAATGAAAAAAATTGACTAAGTTGAAATTGTATCTCTGTAATATAAAAAAATGAAATGAAAATGTTTAACCTTTGATTTGCTTAAACATTTTCATTTCATTTTTTTATATTAGAATTGAAATTTTTATTTTATGAAGTTATAAATAAATATGTGTTGTTTTTTTAGAGATTCACTAGTATTACAAGAATAAATTAATAATTACATTGAAAACTTAACTAAACATGGTTTAAATAAATAGAATTATAATAAAAAAATTATTTAATTGTGCAATATAAAAATTATGTATTTGTCTAAAAGTATTGTAAACAAAGTCTTAGAAATGAAAGAGTTTGACAGTGTTGAATTTAAGAAAATTGTAGAAAATATTTGATTTTCTAGATTTATAACAAAAAAATGAACAATTAGATCAAAATTATTGCGTAAATATATGAAAATGTAAGAAAAATGTACAAAAAGATATGAAAAGAACAAATATGTTTATATCTAAAAGTGCGTGATAAAAGTCCTACACATGAAAAAGTTTGATTAAGTTTAACATAAGTTTAAGTATAAAAGTATGTGCTTTTTTTTAGATCATAGAATCAATAACCTAAAAATATGCAAAAATTATTTAAATAAATTGTATGGAAACAAAAATTAACATAATATTATCCTCAATTATTTGCCTAAATAAGTAGAAAGTAACAAAATATTGATTCTTTGTCTATTTAAATATGCAACGAAAAAGTTTGTCTACACCGAACATAAGTAAATTTGTATGTGTCCTTCTAAAATTAAAAGAAAAATAATAGTAACATCAAAAATATGCAAAAAAAAGCGCTTTAAATAAATAGAAATGTAACAAACATAAACATCAAATATTGTCCGAAATGCTTTGTTCATTTAAGCATGCAATTTAAATAAAAATTATATCCGAACACTCGGATTAATTTCGAAAAGAATGTCGTGTACACGTACATTCATGTAATCAAATTTAATGACAAACAGCATGCAGACATTTAATAATGTAATAGTGTTGAACAATAAAAACGACAGGAGGAGAGAGAAAGAGCGAGAAAAGTAAAATAAAAACCAGAGGATAAAATCCGGCAAAATTCCCAACTGCAATTACACGAATGGAAACATTTCTATTCCACCAAATATTAGGGCTGCCTTTATGCGCGCTATATGTTTTTCCTCCATTTCTTCCTCTCCCTTTTAACCCGAACAACCCACACCCTCACACTTCCGTATCAACTTTTCGGGGAAATTTTAACAATGCCAATATCGTTTTTTCTTTATTTTATTTGGAGTTTTCGTTTGGGCGAAAGTTTTAATTCCTGCCGACGTGTAATATAAAACGCGCGATTTCAAATTAAATTCCAAACTATTCCCCCGGCACGGGGTGAATCGAGCATTCGAAATGGGTGAGAGTGTGAGATCGTCGACGTAATAAAATTTGTTGTAAAACTATTTCCAAACGAAAAAAAAAAACCGCAGCGAACAGGCGCATAACCAATTTCTCAAACTCTCATCTCCTCCTTTCTCATACACCCACGCAGCTCATAATCATCCCTCTGTGCAAGAACTCATTTCCTCGGGATTAATTTTATGCGGCGCGAAGGATAACGAACGAGCCGAAAAAACAGGACGAGGAAAAGAATAAAAGTAAAAAAAAGAATGGGGAGCAGATGATATTTATGTGTAAACATGGGTGTACATCTAGGACCCAATTAAACGTTTATGAGAATGGGGAGAAAGAGCCGGTTTTTAGCGGTTTTATTATTGCCGTGCAGGAAATTGCAAGGCGCCCCCCGTGCCGAACGTCGCGATGAATTTTAATTCTAAGCCCCGCGTTTAACGTGGGGCACGTGTCCCATAATTTAACGTGAAAATAAACAAAAAGCAAGCAGTAAAATAAGGAACGAACAAAAAAAATAAGATGAAAAAGACGAAATATCGAGGGAAGAAATCTTCTCTTCTTTTTTGGCCTAATTAGTTCGTTAATATTCAGGGCGGCTTTTCCTCTCTCCTCATCTTCTTTTTCTTTTCTCTCTCTCTCTTTTGGGGCATTAATTTTTATGGCTTTCCAATGAGAATCGCAGCAGGTTTTTTTTTCTTTTTACGAGATTCGTTGGTTCACGATAAATTGGAAAATTTATTTGCGCATCCATCCTCGACGTCTATAACTCCTGTTTAGATACGAATCGTGACCTGATCTTTAAATATCATACTTCCTTTTCATAACGCTTTGATGATTTAGAGAAATACGAAGAAAATAATGATTGGAAGTCGATGAAATAAATAAGAATTTTTCAATTAACTGTTAATGATTTTTCTTTTCTTATTTTATAAATTAAATTAAATCTGAAATTACTGAAACTTTAATACAAACTATCAAACTTATTTAATAATATTAAAAAAAATAGGTTTCTCTGTATACATATAAGTTAACTCAACTATTTAAATACATTTTTTTTGTGTAATATAATTGAAATTTATACATACATTCAATTTATTCTGTTATGTAACAGCTAATATAGTCCGTTGCGATCCTACTTCTGCCATCTAGTGGTGCTTATAGCACGTTGTCATGACAATTGTATGTGTACCATTGCTTGTTGCAATGGTTTTTTGTTTACTTTTTTTAGTTTTAATAAGTAGTAAGTAACAAAATAAAAAAAAACGTAATATAGATAATTTTTTACAAATACTTTAAAAATATATTTGTTGATTTGATTTAAATTATTGTAAATCTGCCAACTTCATATAACTGATATAAAAATAAAAAATATACATACAGAATTGATTAATTTACTAAAAATATGAAAAATTAAAACTAATAGAATTAAAAGAATACTGTTAAAGGTTAAAAAATATCATTATTTGATAACAAAATTATAACAGTTTACTTCCTGCTTAGAGTTGAATAATAAATTACTTATTTATATAAAAATATTCTCAAAGTTGTATCGTTTCCGACAAGATGATGAAGAAAACATCATAGAAGCCGTAAACAGTATTGTTTGTATTGAAGACAGTAATAAAAAAGAAAATACAGATAAAAAGTAAGTCAAAAAGGCCATAATCTAAAATCTTAATGGACAACAAATTTATGGAAACCAATATAAGCTTACATGTAATTAAGATTTAATTTTATAGGTAATAGCTATTACACTATTACCTATAACATCGAAATTATATGGAAATTATCAATTTTATGAAGAGATTGTAACAACTGACAGAAATTTAAAAAAATATCATTTAACAAAATAAGATTATTTTTAATGAATCAAATAAGCAATTATTCTTGTAAAAATCCGCATTTTGTAAAATAATGCAATTATATAATGTTTGTATATGTACTATTGCTATGTGTAACGATTAATCTATATTTTTGTTCCATATTTTTTACGATTTATATTAATTATATTTGTGTTTTGTATGTAAAATGCATTGTGGAGATTAATAAGCACCGAAGAAGGTGGCAGAATTCTATGAAAAAAATGTATATTTGTATGTTGCAGAAACCTTAGAAAATAATAATAATAGAAAATTAGTACATCTGATGGATATTAACTTTCTATATCAATCATAGTGTTGAAAACTTGTTTCTAAGAAATTAACAAGGATCCAAGGCCGCATCAAAGTTGTCTTGCGTTGATTATTAAATATTTTTCAAAATTTCATCGATAGAACATAATGAGAGGGTGAATTTATATCTGTTTTATGGATGAAAAAGAAATATGATCGGATGTTGAAATCTGATTCAACTGTTATTTATGGGCGTTCGAGCAAGTGTGCCTTATGTAAGGAGTTATATAGAAGTGTAAACTCATCATCAATGAACGATTAATTGATTTTATTTTTCTAAAATACTCTTAAAATGAAGTTATGTCACTTGTATGTATAAAATAGTGTAAAACGAAACAAAACAAGAGCTCTATTATGCAATGTGTTGGGATAATAAATCAAGCGAAAAGCACTTCCACATAATATATATATTTTTTTTTATTTTGGGAAGTTGTTGTTGTTGTCGTCGTCGTCGTCGGTGAGTCTACGTGTGTATGTGGCGTTATTTTCGTCGGTGATGTTTCCATCATGTAACTGACTTCATAGAGCAGCGGTTCCGAGCGACTGGGCCACAATGGAGTCATTTGGACATAGGTCTGGCCGGACGTTTTCCATTCTGCAACTACAATCGATTTGATTTATTTGAATAAGGCCTGGGCCGTCAGTTCAGGAAGGTCTTGAATGCAGAATGGTTGACGGGTCTGCTGGGTGGAGGAGAGCGGTCCGCACCAGAATTTCTACATCCCGCATGCCCCTATCAACAACGACGACGACAACACCCCCATTTCTAAATAATAATATAAAAAAAGAACGGGAAAAGGAAAGTGCAGAAAAGGAAGAAAACACGAAGGATATTCAGGAAAAAAAAGAAGTGAAGGGAAAATAGTGGTCCGAGGTAAATGCATTTTTTATTCGTCGAAGAGGAAAATGAGCGTTGGACCGATTTTTTTTTTTGCGATGGGACAACAAATTGATGATAAACCTTTTCTGAATCAAATGGTTTCAATTTAAATAGTGTTTTAAACATTCTTACACAACATTTAGAAATGTAACCTAACCTAACTTTAACATAACCTATGGCAGGGTTTCCCAAACTTTTCCTGCAACGAAATACTTCGTAAATTCTGAAATGTTCACCTTGTTTATTTTGTAGAACACTTAGACTTTTCTTTAACATTGATATCTTAAAAATGACTATTTGCTTCAAAAAAGGTTGGCGACTCCTGCTGTAAACGCAGTCAACGAATTTTAGTTCAACGACAACACTCTATGAGGCGCCACTAGTCATTTCCAGCCGATGTGATGTTGAGGTTATGCATGCAGATTATGCAATGTTTTCATTAAGCTTTGACGTTTGTTCTATAGATGCGCTACTTAAGTTACCAAAATACTCCACTAAATAGCGGTTTTGTTTTTGACAGTTGAAGTACATCAAATTTAAGCGAAAGCTTAGTTATAGGTTGAAGTATGCCCTGATATAAAAAAAAGTTGAAAAATACTGTCTTAAACTAACGACATTTCTATAAAATAAATAGAGATTTAAAGATATGAAATATTCTACATAATCTCATACAATTTTATACACTGACATTATTCCAACATTCTCATCTTTATATGCTTCTTGCAAAGAATATTTCAAAGAAAGAAAAGTTTTGTAAACATGTAAGATTCTTACATAATATATGCTCTTTATTTTCTTCACCTAAATCCTACTAATACAAGCCAATCTGGTGCAGTTCCTTCCATGATCTTTTCTTACTCTTTCTTATAAGAATATTAGAACATTATACATTTTGTAACTAAAATACTAACTAATATAGAATTTATTAATTGTCTTACTGACATGTCTTACTAAAGATTGGTATGAATATATAGCATATAGTTTTTGGAATAAAATACTAAACATACATTTTTAACTAACATTTTATTCATTTCTCAACATAACATTTTTTATCTTAATACAACTTAATTTAAATTTCGTAAGGAATATACATAAAATATTAATTTACTGTTCAAATACTTCAATATTCGATAACAAAATATATTAGATTTTGAGAAAAGTATTTTGATTAAAAGTATCTTAAGAGCACATGATCAAAACGTTTTTTATTTAGAACTTTACGATTTACATGTAAAATGCTTTATCATTATCAATGTTATAAGATGTGTTTTCAACATTTTAGCTTGGAGATCCAACAAATTTGTTTGTAGTTGTACAAATATCCTAATACTAGGTTTTACCAATACCTCTCTTTGACACAAGGTGACAGCTGTCATTTTGCGATCTCATAGCTTGAAAAACGTTGAATATATTACTTTAATTACATAACTATGTCAATGGAACATGCTTGAAACGCCATCTTTTAGTTTATTCTGTAAAAATTGCAATTTATCTCTTGACTTGGAAGCTTCTATATTATGTGGAAGACATTTGTTCCTTATTTTCTTGTTATTCATGTCCAGTCCCTATTAACAACTCCCTACGGAAAAAAACGTATGTAAAGTGAGGGCGAACAAAAATAAAGGAAGGAAGACACGAAGGGCAGTATTCTGTATGTATATATATTTAAAAAAGAAGTGAAGGTAAAATAGCGGTCCAAGGCAAATGCATTTTTTATTCGCCGAAGAGGAAAATGAGCGTCGGGGGCGAAAAGGCGACGTGCAATTTTTCACTCGCGCCGGGACAACGAATTAATAAGCTTTTGAACAAAGTGGATCCCATTTAAAAAAGTAAATTAAGCTTTCCGCGAGAGCTAAAAGTTAACCGCATTACAACCTTCTCTTCCTTTATATATACTTATTTTTTTTTTATCTATTCCTTTCTCATGCAATTTTTCCTCACATCTTCACCAAGTCTAGACACAAGAAAATTATATTATCTACCCTATTTTTATTATTGTTGCTTAATGAATTCCCATTTTGTACGTGTTATTTTATTTATAGATAAATAATTCATTCCTACGATGCTCCTTAATAGATAATCAATAAATTCATTTTCCGTTGGCATTTTAATAAAGGCATGAACAACTCTGCCACCCTCCGATTCCGACGTCGGGAATCGCCGCATTCTCAATTACATCGGAAGGAGGAGCGTTTTTGGAGCGCATTAAAAGCGGAGGAGCCGATCCTTATTTTACAGTTTGCACAGTTTACAAAGTACACCATTGTTTTATATACAAATTAAATTTTCCGCTTATATTGTGTGAGCTGTGCAGTAAAATGCATCGCAATCGGTTCCCTTTCTCTCCCTTTACTGCATTATACACGACCGGAGGGTTTGATTGCCATTTAATAAAATCAATACGCTTAATAAACACTCTGCAAATTGGTTCTTCCCTATAAGCAATTAGCAATTCTGTTTTGCGCTCCATTATAATTGAATTTCTTTCATCAAACGACTACAATTGAAATTCAGAGAGAAACAAAGACGAATTGATTTGCTTCTCTACAATCAATTGAAATCAAATGAACAATCATTATTGTTGGCTTCTAATACAATTATCTACTACATATATGAGTAGTTGTAGCATTTATAGTCATTACCAATGTTTATATTCATGTATGTGCCCAATGAGCTACGAAATTATGATTTTGAGACTATTTTGAAATATACGCTCAAGGGTGTCTCGGTTTCTATTAAAACATATTAAAATTAAATTTTCTATAATTTTTTTATTAAATTTCAGCAAGATTTTCAATGAAAAATATGTGGAACTTTCTAGTAGTCAGGCAATTTTAACATAAATAAAGTAAAAAGTGAATTATAGTGATTTAGATCAATTTTCATATATATACTTAGTAACAAAATTATTTTATAAACTTACTTCATGCTATTTTGTTATACATTTTTTCTTTTCGTAAAAAATAACGCAATATATAAGTGACAAGTATTACTTGAATGTAATTTTGTACTCACTTGGTGTTTCCAATTGCAAAACAAATCATTTCTGTATATATAATTTAAATGGTGACATAAATGTACCTGTACTTATTGTCCGACGACAAAGGGTTGAAAGTAAGATTTAAAATAGAAAAATGAATTAACAATTTGATGAAAAACATAAACATTTTCATACAAAATCGTCTCTGGGAAGGAGTCAAGCTGCCAATCGAAATGAATAAGTTTAGTGGTCATGATAGGCTTTAGCGGTCGGGAACCGGGGTAAATTACCGAAAATGGGGTAAAAATGAAAATTTTTTGGGTAATAGGGAAATTTTTCTAATTTCATCTTACCAAACTCAGAGAGCGGTTCTCTACTTTTCTACTTTTCAGACCTTGATGTACAAACTGTGAATTG